>NW_010290362.1:0-224 GCF_000700745.2 Antrostomus carolinensis | reverse complement strand
ATAGACAAGGGAAACCAACTGCCACAAAAAGCTTGCAAAGGGTCAAAGAAAATCAGTGGGATGGAGAGGAAAGGAACAGGAGTTGGATTAGGAAACACAACCCTGTGTGCTGAGCTTGTGAGGGAACAAACTCCTGTGTGCTGGAGATGAACTGGATATGTCACTTCTGACATGGAAATCATAGAAAGGTAGAGGTTGGTAGGGACCTTAAAGCTCATCCAGTC
>NW_010290361.1:16955-21329 GCF_000700745.2 Antrostomus carolinensis | reverse complement strand
GCTGCTAGCCAAGTGAAACCACCACAATATACTATTAAATATTAAATATGAAGCTTACCTTTTAATATATATAAATAACACAGTAGAATGACTATAAAAATCTTTGCACAAACATCTTCCATGTAAAATAGCAAATTTAAAGAAAAGAACAGTAGAATAAATTTAATTATAAACAGATACTGTGTTGAGAAAATAACTATTTTTGTACTAATTGGTTATATCTAGTAAAACAATAATCATACTAATTTTTTTGAAAGCAAAGCCTTTTACATTTAGAAATTAATTACAGAGCAAATTTTTTAAATTTTCAAATAATTACCTAAAGTGTTTTTATTGTTTTTCAAAATTAACAAAAGCTGCAATAGAAAAACATTGTCACAGAGAAACCAGGAGAAATTAATTCCTGCCTCAATTAACACTTACCTTTAAGAAGAAAGAGCATCTACCTCTGCTACAAGTATTTCCACTGGCAGAAAAGCGAGCTCAGGGAGGTAGTTTTGATCGTTAACAGCACTCAATTTTTAGAAACACATTGTTATGATCTCCACTGGCTGTACTCTTCCCCAAAAGAGAACAGAAATATGTAATAAGCAATTCTGCCTTTTCCTGATTAAAATTAAGTATTCAACCAATTGCACCTGAAGTGGTTCAGTACCATTGTCAGACAATTCAGATAACTAAAACTTCTTCTGTTCCTTCCAGATTTGTGCTTTTTGCCTTTCCAGAAACGTTCCCTAATTTTTCTGATTGTTTCTTAATTCTTACTTTATGATCTTCTACTACCTTCTTGATCTTCTTGGGCCAATCATGTCCTGGGGTGCATCAAGCACTGCATTGAGAGCTGGTCAAGGAAGGTGATCATCCTGCTCTACTCTGCACTGGTGCGGCCTCACCTCTAGTACTGGGGGCAGTTTTGGGCACCACAGTATAAAAAGGATATAAAGCTACTGGAGAGTGTCCAGAGGAGGCCACAAAATTGGTGAGGGGTTTAGAGGCTGAAGTCACTTGTATTATTCAGCCTGGAGAAGAGAAGAGGAGACTGAGAGAAGACCTCTTCATGGTCTGTAACTTCCTCACAAGGGGGAGAGGAAGGGCAGGCACTGATCTCTTCTCTCTGGTGACCAAGGATAGGACCTGGGGAAACGGCAGTAAGATGTGCCAGGGGAGGTTTAGGTTGGACATTAGGAAAAGGTTCTTCACCCAGAGGGTGGTGGAGCACTGGAACAGGCTCCCCAAGGAGGGGGTCATGACACCAAGCCTGACAGTATTCCAGAAGCATTTGGACAAGCCCTCAGACACATGATCTGAATCTTGGGACGGTCCTATGCTAGGGCAAGAGTTGGACTCCATGATCCTTTTGGGGTGTGCCTTCCAACTCACAACATTCTACGATTCTATAATAATAGTCCCAGATAACTTTATTTTTATTTTTTTTTTAATCACTGGATGGTGGGTTTGCCATCTTGCAAAATGTGCGTGAACAGCTCCTGATTGTTATTTTCCTTGTTCTGTTCAAATCCTCCAAAACCTCTCTCCACCTGAATTTGCTTACATTTGGTTTTTGAGCTTTTGGAAACTGTTCCTGGTAAACCACCAAGTACTATTGTTCTTCAACAACAGACCATATGAATATAATATGCATAAATAGCAGACACCAGCTAATTATGCATCTTGAGTTTTCTTTAAAACTTTGGTCTAAGAGTGCTCAAGATCATTTGCTACAGAAAACAAGACTGAAGCCTTAGACTCCACCAGTGAATTATTTCCTTGCTGGGGATGAAGTTCAACAGCAGCATTTCTTAGCTAGGGAATATTCTAAAAACACATAGAGCAATGCTGATGCCTAGTGGTAGAGAACGAAATAGTCACAGGATGAGACCACAAAATCTTCAAGGTCTTGCTACTCCTTCATAAGAACTTTATGTACAAAGAATGACATGGGGAACAATTCCAACAACCTGCTTTTACTGGGGTGTATAGGGCTACTGAAGCCTGGCTTTTCAAATTCGATCTTTGCAAAATCATTAAATCACTGTCTGTTTGAAGCATAAGGATGTGGATAGGTGTGAGTGGAAATTTGAAACGGGCTGATGTGTAGAAAATCTTCTCAGATTACTTTATTCTTACTTCCTTCAGGAAAAAATATCCTATTTTTAAACAGAGGCTTTAAAAGGTTTATTATAAAACATTATTATAAAACATGTTCCTTAGAGACAACTCACCATGGGAAGGGGCCTGATTCAACATGAATCAGAGGAGGTCTTAGTTTCACCCAGGTCACTAAGACTGCCTCAACTAAAGTCCTTTAAAATCCACAACAAAATCTGTCCAACATAAAGAAGCTTGATGGGCTAGGAAGTGCAAGGAGAAGGTCAGAATGGGCATATGACTTAATGGGCATTTGAAGTTACCTCCACTTAAAACTCTGGAGTCAGGTTGTATTTACAGCTGATGAGTTATCACTGAATGGTTACTTCCCGATAACAGTCTGGACAACATCTTTGCATTTTCTTCAAGCTATGAATCCACAAGCTTGTCTTTTTTGATTCATGTCCTTGTAAGGTTATTGTAGCACATGCCACATGAGTTAGCATCGTTCATCTGTCAAGAGATGAGGCAGATGCAAAATGCAACCTTAAAAAGTTCATGCCAAGATCATGCATTACACCAGATTTCTTTCAGCAACAACAGTGGTTTATGCTATCAACATAAACATCTGTATTTAAATACAAAATCATTAGGATTTAAGAAGTCCATATTATCATACTGAAATGGCTAATAGCTAAATCATGTCAGAAATTTATATAAACATGGATGAGCCACGTTTTTTTGGAAGAAACTGTCTCTTACTGAAGTACGAGTACGAAACTATAGTTTTTAGATGTGAGGTGTAATCTTGAATATAGATTTTTGTGTGCATATGTAATTTGTAAATATCTTTAAAATATATTATTCGATAAAGTTGCCATTTTTTTTTATATCTATTTTCAGTAGATTGTGACAATACAGAAAAAACACAGAAGATATTGAATTATTTCCTTATAAAATACCATACCAATTCTAAGAAAAAGGTAGTAATGTCAGCAATTATTTCGGCTCCTGCTCCAGTTACATGATAGTTTTCTTATCAGTAATCCTTTTAAGAGGATCTCACAAAGTCAAAGAAAGGGGGTTTATTTTCCTTCCCTGCCTGGGCCCATTAGCTATCATGCAGCACCATCTGCTGGACAGTTTCCTGCCTATGACACTGGATTGCCTTTTTTTCCTGAAATAATTTGACTACCAGCTCAAAGGCAGAGTAGAATTTGCTGAGGTCTGTGTGAGACCAGGGATTCTCATAAACTCTAGTCCGGGCTGATACTAGTTCCCAATATGTCTCTTGGATAGTTACTTCTTTCTCTCGATTTACATGTTTAAGATTCATTAAGTAAAAGCTAATTTTTGTTCAGGTTCACAGCATTATTTCAAAATAATTAAGTTGACTTAAAATAATAAGATTTGCCCTGCTTTCTACAAAGAGGCACAAGCATGCAGAGTGACATTTAAACGTTTATTACTATTACAGAGGGGGGCGAAATGGAATATTTCTTTTCAGAGCTTGCAAGACCTTGCATCTCAAAGTTAGCCACATATACAAGATAAATAAAAAAATTAGCAGAGAACTTCCCAGCAGGCCATGTGTATGTTCTGTGACATATAAGCATAATCCCAGTCATGAGTCTTTTCCCACCATCTGCTCGTCATGAACCAGACACTATGAGACATCCTTTCTGTAATCTTGGCACCAGATGTCACCAGCAGCCCAATTAAAAACTGCACTCAGCTATTGGGAACCCTACAACATGTTTAGATGCTGTAAAAGCCTGAGTCCTACTAGATATTGATACTCACAAAGGAATATAATATTCAATGTGCACCAAATCCCTTTTTTATCACTTTAATTTTTCAACAATACTAAGGAGAATAAACCTAATGTAGTCTAGAAGGGAAAAAGAGGTTAGAAGTAGTAAACCAACAAAAGATATAATCTATTTACACTAATGAGAAGGAAATAAAAGCCTCAGGATTCTTCTGTTTGGAGTACTATGCAAATCAACAAGGAAGATTTCATCCCCAAACCTGCATTTCTAGGGACCTGATTGCTCACTGGAGTTTTACTTTAAAATCAAATAAGCCAGAAGTTATTTCAGCTCCCTTTGCTGCTACTCATTCCTACACCTACATCACCCTCTCCTTCTGCTGCCAAAAGCAATTATGAAGTCAATCTGGTCTGGGGAGCTTATTGCTTCCTGCTGCTGTTGAATCAGTTTCAACTTGGATTAAGTCCCCAGTTGTTTCTTGCACAGCCAACACAAACTTGTGCTGGCACAAGGG
>NW_010290361.1:0-16933 GCF_000700745.2 Antrostomus carolinensis | reverse complement strand
CTACACATGGATAATACACTGGTAACACCCAAGTCAGTGTAAGAAATTTGGACAGAATGACATGGATCAGTAATGGTAGCAACTGAGCACCTGAGCATCTCTCTCTCTGGTCTCTCCTAGTATCCTCCATCACTTACACCAAAAAAACCCAAACCTATTTCAAAAATGAAAGTTTAAAGCTTCTACTTTGAATTTTTACTTTTAATACAAGGTCACAGAATCAAGATGTGCATTTTTTTCCTATTATATGCATGAAACAAAAACATTATTTGATCAAATCTTTGCCTTTAAAAAAAAAAAAAGTCACATAAACAAATTCAGTCACAATTTGCTGCCAAAAATTCCTGACATATTCCAATCTTCTTAGAGAAAAGGGGAACTATTTTAGGAAAAAAAAATCACCATAGAAAAATTCTAAAGATAGGTTTCAACACATCAGATTTCTAAAAATAATGCTGGGAACAAATCTTTTTCCCGCAGCCAAGGCTGACTGAGTTGCTGTAAAAGGTGCGGCCGCATCACACTGGGACTCTAACTACAAGTATGCATTAATAATGTGCTTGAATCTAAACACAAAACTCAACAGCATATGTGGTAATGGATCATTAAGCATTATGGATGGACACGATTTATGCTCCTCAGCAGCCACATTTCTATCTGAGGTTGCCAAAAGAAGCCCCAGAACATATTTCAGAGTTTAAGAAGGCTGAAAGAAGGTCAGTCATATCAAAAACAGAAGGCAGATTCGGGAAAAGAGCAATTGTCAGGAAATAGTTCTTGAGCAATGTTCTGAATGGTCTCACACCTTCAGAGATTATACGACTCTTCTCGATTTATAGCATATGCTATAGGATATAAAAGCATCCTAAGAACTTGCCAGTACAGACCCCTAGGTGAAAGGAGGTGCTTGGGGACTAAACAGGATCAGCAAGTACCTGTGAGAGCTGAAGGCTGGAGTGAGACTTTGGGCCATGGAAATTGCTCAGGAAATACTTTCTCCTCAGTTTTGTTACCTCGGTACCTTGACACTGATCTGTCTTTAGAGATCCCTCCATCAGAGTCACAGTTCAAGGTCCTCACAACAGGGAAAACCTGGTTTGGGATCAGCCCCTTAACCACTTGTGGCAGCTACTACACAAACTGGAGAAATTCATGGGAATATAGAACAAAAAATTTGAAGAGATGAAAAAAAATTTAAAGGATATATTGGAATACATTAGCAAATAGATAGAATAATTACTTACTAGACTAGCCACATACTTTTTTGGGATGCATTGCTTTTTTTATACAGAACTGTAGTCCATGCACTTCTTGTAAGTTAAAACCCATGTTCCTTAGTACCAAATTTCTGTGGCCATCTCTGGCTAATGGCACCACCTTTGCAGTGCACCCAGGGACATGAAGAATGGCAGGTCTTAAGTACTGCTTTGCTTATGATGTTTTGATGTGGTTGAGAAGTTATGGTAAAAAAGACCACACATCCAATTAGAGGAACAGGGACCATGCAATGGACTGCATCCAGATAACAGGAAAAGATTATTCTTTCCATAAAATTATTATAAAAATAAGAAGTGATGTTCCTAATTGAGAGTCTCTCACAGCCAACAAAAGAAAGTAGAGAATTAAGTGATGGTATAAGTCAGAAATCAGGAACTGACTGGCTTAGTATTAATAAAGTCAGAAGACTCCTGAACATAGATGAGTGCAGAACAGACTGCTTTCTTACGTACACTTTTTGTTCAAAGGAAAACTAAAATTGGCATTTCTGCCTGATAAAAAAATGTGAAGTGTTGTCTTTACAATCTTAATTCAGTTTAAAACTGGCTTCTCTTCTTTTGGTAACTTTAGAGGCATAAGAGCATTTTAAAACCAATAAAAATTTATCTTCCAACAGTTTGCACCAGTTTAATCAAAGTACAAACAAATCAAATTTCAATTCAGTTCAATGTGACTGATATTTGTAAATTTGACCTAATACAGCCATTTTAATTTGTTCGCAACTGGTTAGGAGTGCAGTTTTAATTACTAATGAACATGCCCCTGGGTGCCATGAATTAAGCCTCAGATCATGGCTATTGTGTGCTTTCATTTATATCTGAAAGGTAACTATCATTATATTGACACAAAGAAATGTTAAAAATAAGTATAAGTGTAAAAAAAGTAATTGTGAGAAGAAACAGGTATAACACATACACATAACATAAAATTAAGGTACTTAGAAAAAAAAACTGTTTTCCTTGTTATACTTCTCTTTTGTGTTTCTGTTATTATGTGTATTACTTAATTGATGGAGGTTTCAATACCTTGCTTTTTATCTTCATTTTCCAAATCAGACACATTTCTCATGAAAGCAATACTGCTTGTAATGTCATAAGTGAATTTATTCACAGCATCCCCATGGAAGGGACACAATTAAATTAGAGATGAATTTGTCTCACTATACAAGAATATTTATCATCACTCTGAAGTTGTCTGTTCATTATGATCTGATGCAAAACCCAAAAGTCAGCTAAAAGTCCCCAGTTAATGTTAGTAGGGTTCAGACCTAATTTGTCAATGAATAAGTAAAATAAGCTAAATAAAATCCAAAGAAAATTAACAAAGACAGGTAGATCATCTTATTTATCATACCTGTCAATATTATAGCCAGGTCGGATTGTCTGATTTTAATCAGGTATTTAAAGAAAAATAGGAATAAGCTATTTCAGTTGGAAGGGACCTACAACAATCATCCAGTCCAACTCTCTGATCAATTCAGAGCTAACCAATTTAAAGCATGTTATTAAGCGCGTTGTGCAAATGCCTCTTAAACACTGACAGGCGTGGGGCATTGGCCACATCTCTAGGAATCCTGTTCCAATGTTTGACCACTATCTTGGTCAAGAAATGCTTTCTAATGTCAACTGTATGTCCTGGCACAGCTTTGAACTGTTCCCACACATTGTATCACTGGTTATCAGGGCAAAGAGCTCAGCACCTCCCTCTCCATTTCTCCTCCTCAGGAAGCTGTAGAGAGCAATGAGGCCACACCTCAGCCTCTTTTTCTCCAAACTAGACAAGGTCAACGTTCTCAGTCACACCTTATGTGACATGCCTTCCAGCCCTTTCACCAGCTTTATTGCCCTCCTCTGAACACATTCATGTACCTCCACATCCTTCTTAAATCATGGGGCCCAGAACTGCACACAGTGCTTGAGGTGAGGCTGCACCAATGATTAATACAGTGGGACAATCACCTCCTTTGACCAGTTGGTTATGCTGATGCTGTATTTGATGCACCCAGGATGTGGTTTGCCTTCTTGGCTGCCAGGGCACACTGCTGGCTACCACTGAGCCTGTTGTTGGTCAGCACTCCCAGACCTCTTTCTGCAGGGCTGCTCTCCAGCCACTCCTCTCCCAATTCATACTTGTGCCCAGCATTCCTCCATCCTAGGTGCAGGATCCGGCATTTGAACTTGTTAAATTTCATCCCATTAATCATAGCCCAATGCTCCAATCTGTCTAGATCCCTCTGCAAGGCCTCTTGTCCCATGAGAGAGCCAACAGCACCTCCCAGTTTGGTATCATCAGTAAACTTGCTAATGGTGCATTTAACTCCTGCATCCTGATAACTGATAAACTTATTGAACAGGACTAACTCTAGAAATGAACCTTGAGGAACGCTGCTGGTGACTGGTAGTCAGCCAGTTGTAATCCCATTCACAAACCTTTGAGCTCTGCCCTTCAGCCAGTTCTTCACTCAGCACACCACGAACCCACTCATTCCACAAGTGTTGGACAACTCATCCAGAAGGATGCTCTGAGGGATAGTATCAAAAGTTTTACTAAAATCCAGAAAAATGACATCCACCACCTTCCCTTCGTCCACTTACCATGGAAGGATACCAAATTATTTAAACAGGACTCTCCCTTTGTGAATTTATATTCTTTAAATGCCTTTCAATAGTACTATTATCTTCTCCATAATTTTTCCAGGTACTGAGGTTAGACTAACAGATCTGTGGTTCCCTGGATCTTCCCTCATACCCTTTTTGTAGACTGAAATAACATTGGCTACCTTACAGTCAGCAGGGACCTCCCCAGACTCCCAAGACCTTAGATACATGATTGAGAGGGGTCCTGCCATAACATCCACCACGTCCTTCAGAACTCTGGGATGAATCAAATCAGGTCCCACGGACTTGTGAACATTTAACTGATACAGCTGGTCCCTTATAATCCCAGTGAACAAGTAGCTAGTTAACCTGCTGCATGTTCAACACGACCTTCAGGCTGGGCTGTGCTGCCCATGTCTTTTGGCCACAGGACAACCTCAGCCATCTCATTTCAACAGCGGAGCCTATGGGCAGCTCCCACTCGGTACTGGCAATTATGCCACCTGCATGGCCTTGCCTGTTATCTAAAAGTGCAGAAAGTTCTCATATGAAAATCCTTTATGAATAGAGTTTCTAATTAAACCATAAATGGAGCATCAAGCTGCCCCCTTAAACAATGTCACATGTTTTGAAAGACTCTTCAAACACTTCACACTTGTTTTGCTTCTCCAGCCATGAGCTTCCTCAGACAACCTAGCCTAGAGGTGAAAGCACTGCAACAAGTAATTAAAGAACAAAAACTAAGAAACAAAGCCTTAATTTAAAGAGCAAGTGGAAGCTCCATATTTACCTCGGCCAGGGACAGCCAGTGTGCCCGGCAGCAGAGCATGCCTTTAGTAAGACAGAACCTTTACTTTAAAAATGTGCCATCAGGTCTATTAGGGAAAGCATCAATAATTAAAGTTAATGCCTGGAAACTGGCATCAGCTACGGGCATGATGACTCAAACTCTTGGAGATCCATTCATTATATTCAACTACAAAAGCTAGAAGTTATAAAAAATGCATGAATAAATCTTTAAGTATTAACACACTACTTCTTTAAATGTTTGTTCTGACCCAGGTGGCGCTGCTCTGACTTTCTCTGCAGCTTCTTTTCACTTAAATGACCTTAGATTATTGTGGCTGTCTCTCAAGATTAAACAAATTACTCTCTTACTCTCTTAAAAATGTATTATTGAAGGTTCCTACTTTGTAAGAGAGAAAATACTCTCCAACATTCTCTCTTCAAACTCATTGCATAATGTTAGGTTTCACAGCAAAGGTTATAATCTTAAACTTAATATTTTCAGCTAAATATGCTATTCGCTAAATTCACTCTGGCCTGGGCAAAATTAAGTAAAAGCAGCTTAAGAACTACAGAAGAGTTATGTGTCTCCAAACCCTACCAAGGTAAAGTGGGTACAGACCATTCCACAGTGTTTCTTTTGGTCAGAGGTGGTAGCATCCAACTATCTTCCACATTAAATCAACAGCAGTAACAAATAAAAACAACTTTATGGTGATTTGAGCATTTCTCATTTTGTAGAGTGAAAATTATTTTTGTCCTATGATTTGGGGTTTAAGTGTCTAGATTGTATTAATGTCCTGTTTTGCTTAAGGTTTTTTTTCCTATTTTCCTGTGATTTATTTCAAGATTCCTCATTGATGGGTTATTTTTGTTGTTTTTTCCTCCCCGGTAAGGTTTGGCTGTAGTTTATAAATAGAAGATTCACAGATTACCAGGAATAATTCTCCACTTCCTTCTGCACTTAAACTTTTCTTTCCAGAGCAAGAGTCAGTAGCACTTTGGAGATAAAAGAGCCAGATGTTTCAAAGGATGAGAGCTTGAACCTTGCTATTTCCGGTTCTGCAGCCAAATATTCAGAAATTGCAAGTTATTTGTCATTCTTTCTCAAAAAAGTAATCTTTAAAAAAAAGACAGATTACTTAGCATCTGGGTAAAAATTAACTGAAGTAGTTACAACTGTATTTTGTTACTTAATCCAAGCTAGAAAGAGAAATCTGGACATTATAGGAAATAAATGTTTTTATTTAGAAGGCATATAGTGAAAATTTCACTTTTGAAAATCATCACCATGTTTAAATACTACTACCAAGTTTCAAAAAGATCCAGTCCTTCAGCTCACATACCGCTTCTGTTGTCCTAGGTTTTATGGACCACCCATATCTTAGGGGTCTCAAGTGCAGACTTGGCCATTATTGGTCATTGGCCATTATCCTATCCAGCTAAATGCTATAGCATCTTTTTGTTATCACAGAATCACAGAATGTTGGGGATTGGAAGGGACCTCGAAAGATCATCTAGTCCAATCCCCCTGCCAGAGCAGGAACCTACATCCATGAATCAATCTCTGCCAGTATGCTGCAGTAAATATATTCTTTTTTGAGTATATATACAATGGGTTGAATTTTAAAAATCCATTCACATTCTTCTCTTCAAAATGATGGAGTCGAATCCTGTGATAATTTGAGAAAAGCTTGACAGCTCTGTAAAGCTCTCTCTTTTCCCACTGAAATTAATAATGGTTGAAAAATACTGAGCACATCCCTCCCTCATAGAGTCAGGCCCAGAAAGCAGTGCAGGGGGAATTCCTTCTCCACAAAACAGTCAGCTGAGAATATAACCAAAAGGCTTCCTATAATAACTTAACAATTCACTACTTCTGGTAACAGCAGCAAGAATCTCTCATCAGAGTTAATTTTGACAAAGGCAGACACAGCAATGAGCCATCTAACCCAAAGGCCCTTGATGAAAGCACATTGCCGCAGCATTTCCAGCAAGTAGGGAACTGCATGAAGTGTGGTTATGGTCAGAAAAGTGCCTGTGTAGAAATAACACCTTTGTGTCACACAATACTGATCTTACGTACTGGTGTAAGCTGCTACATCACGTTTGTTTCTCTTGTCAGTAAACATGCAAAGGTACCATGTTTTGACTACTTTGAGTACCATGGAATGAATCCAGTTACAGAAAAACTGAAAAGATTTTTTTTTTGTCAATTTGTTCATATTTCAAAATAAATTCCAAATGCATTTTTTACCATAAGGTGTGTACGTCAATAAGATACATAGCTAGGTTTTGATCATAACTATAACTGACAGAGCATTATTGGGGACAGTTACAGCAACAAAAAGAAATAATTTTATGTGCAGATTTCCATGAGAACTTTCAAGACTGACAGTAAAAACCAATACATTTCCCTTCAGAAACTAAGCTAAATGCTGATGTTTCATATCAGCATAAAAACTGAACAGTTCGAGTTACTTATGTAGTTTATTATCTAGTTATTCACCTAGTCAGTAAATAAGTAACATTCACTGTATGTAAAGGTAACAGTGTGGTCCAGAAATGCCTTTACAAATTAGATTAAAAGCGCAAGAGTTACAAATTCCTTTGATTGTAATTCGTCTTTTAAACAAAACTACATTTTAAGTCAGTATGATAGAGTTTTATTCTAATGAATCTTATAAGACATCTATGAATTTTTTTCATTGAATTCTTGAAGAAGTCACATCAGCAACATACACAGTTGATCAATAAACTGTTACAACATTTACTGCAGTAACTAACTGTCAATTCAATCTAATTATACTGTGTACCTTTCTACATTTAAAAGTAATAAGAATGATAAGCCAATTAAAGCTACAGAAGATCGATATTTAGCACTTAAGACAGACACTGTCTCACCTTCATGTGACTAAATATATGAGAATCCACAGCCCAACCTAGGCACATAATTTATTTAGACAACATCTGATGTCGAAATAGGATTAGGAAATATCCTTTTTTGACCCCAAAGGGATTTCATATAAGGTTTGAAATCCCTTTAGAAGACTATCCTACACCCTGGGTGACTGCTTTGGCCAGTAGTAAAAGGTCTGCCTTCGAGGTTGGGAGCTTTGAAGAGGTTTAGGGATCAGTACTTTGGTATCTAGAATGATGAAAGATACAGCACTTCTGGGTAACAGCCCAGAGGGCAGAAAATTGTCACACAATCACGATGTCATCAGTACTACAACTCTGACACCAAATTACTTGTTCATCCTGACAGTTTTTTCTCATCTCTTGTGAAAAATAATCTGGTTAAAGTGGTTCTAAAATCCTTCCTAGGATCAAATTCTTGTGCTTCACTATCTTTACAATGTGTTTTTGAGATCTAGTGAAAATCTCTTGCTGCACATTTTGTCTTGTCCATTTTAGGTAGGACATGAAGAACAAAGTCATCACCCTCCTCTTTGCAGAAAGCTTTTATACACTGGCAGATAGTTTTATTTAGTCTACAGAAGAAAAACAATGAGAGTGTGAAGCAAATTTTCTCCTCAGCAATCTGATTTTCTAAACCACTGATGATAGTTTTGTTGACACTTGGGATTCCTCTTTCCTAGTCTTCAAATATGTCTCCC
Source organism: Antrostomus carolinensis (assembly GCF_000700745.2). NCBI lineage: Eukaryota > Metazoa > Chordata > Aves > Caprimulgiformes > Caprimulgidae > Antrostomus > Antrostomus carolinensis. Next base: position 8,652 of record NW_010290361.1, on the reverse strand, counting down.
AAACTATATGGTGTCCTCCAGGCACCTATAATCTACAAGAATGCCTTCAGGGTTTGTGTATCACAGTTGAGGAAAAGATGTTCTTGCAGTGCTTAAGGTTACACATGAGCCAGCAATGTGCCGTTGTTACTAAGAAGGCAAATGATATCCTGGACTGTGTTAGAGAAAGTATTGCCAGCAGGTCAAGGGAGGTGATGCTTCCCCTCTGCTCAGCACTAGTGGAGCCACACCTGGAGTCCTGCGTCCAGTTCTGGGATCCTTAGTACAAAAGAGACACAGACATACTGGAAAGAGCCCAGTGAAGGGCCATGAAGATGATTAAAAGTCGGCAACATCTCTCCCATGAGGAAAGGCTGACAGAGCTGGGACTGTTCAGTCTTGAGAAGGAAAGGCTCAAGGAGAGAGCCTTTTCATCATAAATACATGAAGGGAGGATGCAAAGAGGATGGAGCCGATCTCTCTTCAGTGGTACCCAGTGACAGGAGCAGAGACAATGGACATGAACTGAAACACAGGACGTTCCCTCTGAACAGCAGGAAACAGTTTTTCACTGTGAGGGTGACCAAGCACTGGCACAGGTTGCCCAGAGAGGTTGTGGAGTCTCCGTCCTTTGAGATATTCAAAAGCTGTCTGGACACAGTCCTGGGCAATGGGGTCTAGGTGGCACTGCTTGAGTAGAGGGGTTGCACCAGATGACCTCCAGAGGTGCTTTCCAACCTCAACCACTCTGTGATTCGGTGATGACAATCTTTATATAGCTTTGTTTCACAGAGACTTAGTATAAAAGAAACCAAATATAATCTTTGCCTGAATATTACAGTCTTCACAGCAATTGGCATCAGCTGTTACTGGACAGCACTATTAGGTAGCAAAACATTTCAGAAGAGGGAATTTACAGCAAATGCCACTGCTTTGGGATCTGTACAATATATCTGTTGACTGCAATTGCTGTTGATAAAATGGAGAAGTTTGACCATGCTTTTTATTTCTGTGCCAGTGTTTATTCATGCAAGAGGTGAAAAAAGAAAACATTTACAAGAGCTGCCCACATACTGGACCTTGAAATCCCAAGAGCTGAGAAAGCTTTTAAACTTTTTTCTGTATTCCATTACCTAGTTCACCTTAAGGAGACAAGTTTTTACAGAGTTTAAACTTCAATCTCTTTCTTTATAAAACAAAGAACCACAAGGCTTGCTGACTCTATGATATTAATAATGCATTAAAAGGTAGATGGACACCTACTACCTGAGTGGGAGACATTGGCTCTGTTTTGGAGGGCATTTCCACAGTCAAAATATGTATAGTGAAATTCATAAGGAGCAAAGGAAAGCAGAAGAAACATCCCTTTAAAATGGCTAGGCTACTGCTGTCTAACTATGGACATATTCAACATCTGCAAATGTAACAAGAAAGTTATTGTAAAAAGTTATGTTTTTCTCAAGGCCACTCAAACTTTTAAAATGTATCTGCCATCATAATGGGATTTGCAAAGAAGGTAGAGGGCCTAGTGGTTCAGGAAGATGGTCACTGTCCCTGAATGGACCACACAAAGCATAGATGCCTTTTAGACCCAGACATGAAATAACTTGGTGGGTAGGAGTAGATGGAGATGTTGAGGAGATGGGTTTCCTCCTGCATATATTTAGTGCAAAACAGAGGTCAGTAGACATGAAATCATACCCATCTTCCAAATATACAGACCTAGTTTATCCTTTGTGGAAAATGATTTACAGATCTGTGTGGGTCAATTATCTGGTCTTTGAGCTATTAGGTGGCTCTCAAAACTAACCAAGGCAGCTTCCCTCTGGGAGGTACAGCACTACAAGACAGGTGAAAGTATGTGATGGCCTGGAGGAGACAATGAGCTACTAGAAATTTTCAGTGTTAACTGTGATGCACTACTCAAGACTAGATGTTTGCCCACCCTCTTCATCTGCAAAGGAAAGATGTGCAAGTACCGTCGTCTTCTGGATGAGCTTCTCCGTTACTACCCAGTTTTCCAAGGTATGAGATCACACAAAGATTTTGTGTGTGGCTAATCACACAAATATTTTGGCATTCAGGTTGTAGAGTCAGAAATGTTATCCACCTTTGAAACAGCTAATACTAAGGGAGTGAATTAATAAAAGTATAATCTTTTGCCTCAGGACACAGGGTGCTCTCTAATGCTCATTCCTATTCCATGAGGAAATGGGATGATTCTCAGCATCTGCTCCTTTGAGCAGCTCTGTCTCAAGTAGCCCTTTCAAATCAAAAGTTAATCCAACCACTCTGAATCTTAGAGCAAAACACTGCAAAATATCTTCTGATTTAGTAAGTATGATATTCTCCAAAATGTAAATTCACTTTTGAAAAAAAAAAAAAAGGGGGGGGGGGAAGGAAAATTACAGTTTCATTGCTTTGTGCCTCAAGGTCTTCACAAAATTTCCATGATCTCTTTTGAGTTTTCCTCAAGCTCTTCCACTTCCTGGATGCAGTTTAATTCTCTGTTTCTACATCTAGTTGTTTCTTTCACACACACACACACAAACTAACAGCACTGAAAAATGTGAATTCTACTGCCCAGTAAGATGAAGAGTGATAACAGAGTATTGATACATTGAGAGGCTATACGAACCATTTCTTACTAGGAATACTACAAAGTCTCCCAATGTTAAAAAAATAAATTCTTTATATTGGATACTAAGTTTTTGTGCCTATAAATGTCCATTCAAACTCAGTGAAAATCTCTTGATAAGGCCAAGTAATTACACTCTGTAGGAAATCGCACACACAGAGTCCACATCAGAACAATTTAATTCATTGTCTCCATTAGTAGTTGATTATTCTTAGCAAAGAAAAGTTGATGGCTTAATTGTGCTCCCTCTCTCCATTCCTCTGTATAGTATTTACACATGGAACAACACCTCTTATGCATAATTTCTTCAATGGGGTATTCTGCAGTACAGGAAATTTTAATATCATTTTATTACTTTCACAGTTTTTGGAAGAACAAGAAACTAGATTTCTATGTTTTGGCTAAGTTCTTTTTAAAAAACAATCCACAAAACAATGACCATCATGAACCAATACACTTTTCTAAAACACACAGAATGTTTCCTTTGACATTTTGAAATTGAGTTGCATTATTGTAGCATAGCTTGGCCATTATTCAGAGCTTGATTTATCTTTGCAGATATTAAATATTGACTTTTATTTGCTTAGTATAGACAAAAGAGTCTGAATAAAATACTTAACCTTTTATACCCAGCTAAAACCATTATTTGATTCCATTAAATAATTCTGTGAAGTCTTTCCTTGCTTTCCTGTGTACGTCATTAAACACACCAATAACCAAGAGCACTTCTGGGCTATCACCAAAGACCACAAAGTATCCTACAGATACACTGCAACGTTCTAATAGGGTCAGTAAGTTCCCCCATTTCTTCATTCTCAACAGAGACGAATCAAGTTTCTTACTTCAAAGTTCCCTACAGAGAACATAATCAATTAACTCCAGTACCAGGCACATCATGATATAAAAAAGTACTGCTTTCATTGGAATGGGAATACACTGGGTAAACAGCATTAGAAAACTACTTAGAGGGACTTCTAGCCTCAAGAACTCATCCTCTGAATGAAGACTAGGTCACTTAAAAATGCTTTCAGTAAAGAGTTTAGAAATATAAGAAGAATCCCAGAATGGCCAATAAAAATTGTTCCTTATTTGTAACCTTAAAATATTTAAATCTTCAGCTTTATCTCTAAAAAGACTTCTATGTCAAATTCTAGTGCAGTTGGCATACAAATTAGATCTTGTCTGCTATAATGTCAGTTGTCTATATACTATCACATCCTGCCATGGGAAAAACTCAGAACTTTTTCTCCATGTATGAAGCCTGCCCCAGCTTGCCATTTTTTTCTGTACAGATTTTCTTTCTGCAGATCTAGAACAAATATTGCTGTTCCAGGGGCAGTAGTGTAACCTCCATAAGTTTCCCCATTTATCAATATAATATAAGCTATGCACACCAAAATCATCAGACACCACTCATTGTCATTCATCACCAATATACACTCATGTACAAAAGTGTAGATTTCACTATTTTGACACTATAAATATTATTCACATCTAAATAAAAAGGATAGCAAACAATTGTCAAAGCACTGACTTTCCTTCTTTGCCTTTGAAAATACAACCATAAATATTTTAAAAGCTTTTAATTTTTTTTTTTAAATTTGAATGTATACACCTAACGTTATGAAGTCTCCTTCTTCAGCTTCACATAATATTTCAGAGGCAAAAGTCTGAGCATTGAAATTTTTACTGTCTCTGATTTTTCCAAACAGTATTAAATAGGATTCATCCAGTGCATGCCCTTGCCTTATAATAATGGTTCCAATGTCACACCTAAAAGACACATATATAAAAGCAAAAATCTAAACATAATGCAATGTCATCAATAAATAATTATAAAATGTTGCAGAAAAATGTAGACATTAGAACATTTCTTAGACAATCATGCATAAGTTTTCCTTCACTGGCAGTTTATGAAGTGTTATATGTCTAGCAAGACTATTTTTATGTTATACTAGGGTCAGAACAACCCACAATGTCACTGACATATGCACCTCTCCTGTACAATTACTATTAAATCAACACTGAAACACCTGATTAGTAACTTGCAGAACACACGAGAGCCACCTGAAGATGCATTGTGGTGAAGGTGAAGCCAAACCCTTCCAGAAATTACTCACTGGGAAAAAGTTTGCAAATAATGCTTTTGTTGGCTCAGTCACAGCAGGACTAGTTAGTGCTAGTTTGGTTTGCCCAGTTCTGTCGTTCGTTTTTTTTTTTTTTTTTGTTAGGTCAGCCACTGCATGAAAAAAAACCCCAAACATTCTCCATGCTTGAAAGTCTCTCTTGTTACATCTTCCTTCATCTTCCTCAAGCAGAATGCATAATACCCCCTATATATGTCCTATTCCTATATATCCTATTCCTGCAGGTCTTCCAGCTAAATTATTCACCTGTGACCAACCTTGATTCGAGGCCACATGGGAGGGCTTCTCTCACATCTGCAGTGAATGGGGACAAGGGAACAAGTTGTACCATCTGGCCAACAATTTGCTTTCCCTGATCAAAGTGCACGCAGGATTATCCCATCTCACCACCTTCTGATAAAAAGAGAGGGAAAAGGGTTGCAACCTCCAGGTTAGCAACCTACCACTAACACTCCAAGAACTGAACTGGAAATGACCTCATCAGTGTGAGCCATGAGATTTTTCCTCATTAACACGTTTGCCAAATTTAAAAATGTTGGGTAGAGAAGAACACCGATTATACTGTCAATTCTGTTAATTGACAAAAAAATGGCTTGCAAAAATTTTAAACTAGAAGCATTACAGAAGAGATATTTAGTTTATCAGTCAACTTCCTGACAAATGAGACAGCTGATGCCACAGCCCCTTAAAGGAGGTAATACTTGTCAATATTTGCCAAATGCTATAGACCAAGCCTTGTGCTTAAAGAAAAGGTCTGCCCTATTAGTGCAACTAAACAGACACTTATTAACTCTAAAAAGCCAGTTTATTTTGTATCCATTAAAAAAATTGAATCTAAATTTCTTTGTTCATTGCTGTATATAAGAGGATTACTCTAGTTATGTAAATAAATTAAAACCTAAAGTGCAGAAAAATATCTTATCCCTCTATGTCCTTCTTAATTGTGAGCAAAAAATCAATAGCCTTATAGAGGTTGTCTTTCAGTTTGAAAGTCTAAAAAACCCTGATGTATTCAGAAATAAAACTTCTATATTGAATATTCATTGTCCTCGTATCAAATACCTATTTTCACACATCCTTAATTATTCAATTTCACCCTTGTTCTCTCTCTTTCCCCTCTGCAAAATGTTTTCACCAGCAAAATAACAACAAAAACTCAACCCAAATTGCTGCTTCAATACAAGAAATAGTCAGAGTTCTCCCAATGTACCAGCATACTTTAGAACTCTAGTATTTATGCCTAACAATATATACTGAAGGGCCAAGCTTCCCCAGTGTGTACACATTGCCAGCGTTCGATACCGTCATCTGCTCTTCTTTCATACCACAGCAAAGACTGCCAAGTGCAGGTCCCTCAAGATCAGGAAACTGGTATCAGCTAGATTAGCACTCTCATACTCGAGGCAGGAATGACAGCTTCAAGTGAAATAGTCTAAGATGTCAGTAACATCAATAATGTTGCACACTCCAAACAAAAGCTCTTTCTCCTTCTAAATTATATTTGCATAAATGCAATGGTTATGTATATGGGGCATCAGTATTACTGGATTAATTATTTATCAGCAGAAATCTATTTTACTTACCTGCCTGCAATCTTGCTGGTTTCTTTGCTCAAAGCAAATATTCAGTAAACACTTAAGCATTTCAAAATCTTTGTTCTGAAACAAGAGGAATATGCAAATTTTGTTCTATGCAATTATGTGGATTGTATATCACCTTTCTTCATGGACACTTAATGTATTTTAATGATAGAAGTTTTTACAGTAGCCATGGGGAAATATCTGAAATTTTAATTTATTTTTCTTCAGAAAAATTACTGAAATATATCCTAATCTGTACAACAGATTCTTTATAAAATACAGTAATGTACAGGTTATGAAATACTTAACAGAAAATAGTTTTCTTTGAAATAAAAACTTAGCCAACAGCTACAACCTTCTATTTTGAGTTCTAGCTTCGTACAGTAGCTAATTTGCTACCTGCTCGGTCCACTACAGAGTCCAGGTCTGAAAGGAACCTGGTTTGAGTTTTCTGGTCTGATTTATTTTCTTACTGCTGGTTCAAGAATATTTTCTCCAGGCAGATCATTACCTCTGGTCAAATCTCCTGTAAGTGAAGAAGGCTGTACATATATGCAGGGTCAACGCACATAATCAGACAGCAACAAAGTTGAGGACTGAATGGGTAAAATGAAGAATAATAAGGCTCTTTGAGTAGACAATGTCCTGACAACATCTTGTGCCTGACATTGCATACCACAAAAATCGTTAGGAATCGTAATGTTCAACAGGATAAAAAGTAACACAGGTGAAACAACCTATTAGCAAAGAAACCACATGCTTTGCAGAGAGACGTTATTGTTGCACATGTACTAAACTGTCCAAAAGAGCTGACTATCATATTGACATGTTGTCCAGCTGAGTAGGTACACACAGATTTCCAAGAGATTTCTACAAGCTCTCACCAAAGTCTCTCAAGGGAACTAAAACCAGAGACTCTGACATAACTAAGGCTGACATGGGGTAAAAACTAAATTCCTTCTATGAACCCATGAGTAGGAAAAAGAGAGGAAACAAAAGGCAGAAACAAGCCATTAGTTTTCACAATGAAAAAGTTACTTCAGGTCCTTCAGGCATCTGCATTGGGACCTAAACTGTCCAATATATGGGCAAGAGAGCTGGAAAAAAAGGGAATAAATAACAAGTTATCAAAATTTATTGAGAATACAAAATTTTTCAGGTTGGTCAAATCTAGAGTTGACAGTGAGTAACAAATAGGTGACACTTTCTTTGATGGGCTGAGAGATCCTCTCCAAAAGTATATGGTAGAACAAGACGTGAGGCAAATGTAGGAAGATTGATCATAGACATAAGGAAAGCTTAAACAGATTAGGGTCTTTCAGTTTATAAATTAAATGATTAAGAGAGAAGATATGATAAAAGCCTGTAAAACCACAAAGAGTTTGGAAACAGAAAATATCCATTCACTGTTTTTTACAACATAAGCACAAGGAGATGTCCAAAGATATTATCACGTAGCAGGTTTAAAATGAACAAAAGGGAACACTTATTACTGACATATTAAGTGAATTATCGAATTCACTGCCACAGGATGCTAAGGAGGACAAAAGTATTTAAAAATGAAATTAGATTATTTCATAGAAGATAGGTCTACTGATGGTTACTAAGAATAATGCATGGAATACAACCTCAGGCTTAGAAAGTGTGTTAAACATTGACTGACAGGAGACAGCTGAGTTTAGGAAAAACCACTCCACACAGGCTCAACTTGGACTCTTTCCATACTGATACTTCATGTCAGAGTTAAGGCAGGACACTGAAAATCAGGGGAAATCTCCATTTTGGCGTAATATAGCTGTTTTATTTTCTTGGTATCAGAGCTACTGCTCCTGTGTATTCTCACTATGGAGAATACATGGACACTAAAAATATCAACCAGGTTACCTGTAAAATAATCACCATTTCTGAACAACAGATGTCTTCCAGCATGAGACAGCCTAAGCTGAACATTGCCCATTGCACTACCAGACTTCAGCCAAAGTATCTAGAAAAAAAAGGGGTACAAAACGTTATTGCTTGAATGGAAGAAAAGTGCATCAAAAGATCTTAAACATTTATGTATGTCCTTTCTTTTCAACATGAGAAGAGTTAATCCTATGAGATTATTCATATGCTTCAAGGGTAAGCAGCTGGAGAGGAGCAAAGTAAAGCAATGAAAATATACTATACACATGGCAACAGCGGCACGTGTTGCTATGTGTACATTATTTAAAATGTACATTTATAATTTAAACTGTCATAATCATCTTCAACATTCTAGCCTAGAAAACACAGCATCCTCAGTTGTACAAAACAGACACATGCAATT
>NW_010290360.1:0-21604 GCF_000700745.2 Antrostomus carolinensis | reverse complement strand
GATTCTATGATTCTATGATTCTATGACTTGGTACTACTCATGACCACATTTTGAACATAAAAGTTCATCCAATTTCACACCTGTCTTATCACTTACCCACTCCATATCTCACCATTCTGGCCTTGCTAACATAAAAGTAAAATCTTCACTGCTCTCATAAGGTCAGCAAGTCCAGCAATGACCAGCAAGTCCAGTCCAAAGGGCAACCAAGATGGTCAGGATCATATGAAATACAAGAAGATGTTCAGAGAAATTAATTTATTCGGTCTTAAGAAGAAAAGGAAAGGAGAGAGGTTACTCCTGTCTTCAACTCCCTGCCTTATGAGAGGATGTAGAGAAAACAGACACAGATTTTTCTAAGTAGTGCTGAGTGACAGGAAGAGAGGCAATGGTTGCTGCAAAGCTGCAAACCTGTTCCAGTTAGATATATGGAAAAAATACTTTTGTTATTACTATAGTCTATCACTGCCAGAGGTTTCACAGTTATTCAGGAGAAGGCTCCAAGCAATCTGCTTCAGGCAGACCTACTTTGAGCAGGTGGTTGGACTACCTGACCTCTGGAGGACCTTTCAATCTACATGGTACCATGATTCTCTGGTATTTGAAGAGTCATAGAACTAACCTGATCAAAATCACAATTAAGTTTGTATTCAGAACCTTGCACATAAGCATAAGAGTTTTTAATTATCCTGGAAAGACTTATGAAAACACTTTAACTTTACAGATTTTGAACAGTATCATTGACTGTATGGGCTTACTTTACTCTAAATGAAGTGTGAGCATAAATCTTCACAGTTGTCTTGCTCCCTCTCTTTGTAAATGCAAATATGTGCTTATTCTTGAAGCATATATATAATACCTTTGGACTGTTCTCATTTTAAAATTCCAGCATTAAAGTGCAAGTAATATGAGATAAATCATGAAGCAGTGTGGGTTTTGTAACTTATGGTTCAGTATCTTTGGATTATTTCATTCTGATTTTTGAAAAAATAACAGACATCATTCAGGATGCAAACAAGAAAAGTTGAATAAAGATTTTCAAATTCAGCCTCATTGCTTTGCCTTCTGATATGTTTCAGAAAAAAAAATAATTGTGTAGAAGAAATACTTTAGACTTTCATGTTTTTTAGGAAAGCTACAGTTAGATGGAAAGTTGGTGTAGGATACGTACCTCCACAATACAAAAAAACCCAACACACTAGGTGGGTTTCACCTGAAACTTTGAAACTCCTAAAGTCTGGTATAAAATACTTCCTGACTCTTTAAGAAATTTTACCTAAAGCCTTCCCCAACCCTTTAATTTTCCGAACAAATTTCACTGTTGTAAATATAATCCAATGGTAAATTCACAAATTTATAAGATGATTAGAAGACTACCATTTTCTTCAGAACTGGAAGTTACAAGCTTAATCAAAGTGTATTTATTCTAAATATTTCCCTGGCCGATCACTTTAAATAGTCCTCAAGACTTTCACCATAACAAAATGAAATTAATTGGTTTATATATTACAAATGTATCCCTAGTGTTTTGTTGTTTTGTTTTTTTTTTTTTTTAAATGGCATAATCATAGATATTGCTCAGTTCTGAAAACTGTTTAAATATAGCTAGAACTATAGAACATTTTTCTTTAGTAATTAGAGATATAGGTTTTGGTGCTTTGATATTTTCTATAAGTTTAACCAACCCTAGCTTTTTTGGGGAAAAAACAACATCAACAACAAAAAAAACCCCATTCCAGATTTCTTGTTAATATGCAGCACATTCATTATTTTCTTCCCTAGTAATTTTGAATTCAAATCTAGCATTTTTTCATTTTTTTCAATAAAGACATGCAAATATTTTATGGGTCTTTTTTTTTTTTTTTTTTTTTTTTTTTAAGATGGCAAGTCATTTCCATCGAACAGTTGGCTCCTGCATTTGTGCATCCTTTTATAGGTAGCTGAAACTTTCAGAGTTATTCCCTCGCTCAGATGAGAACAAAAGAGACACGGGGAATGCAAGTTCCTTTAGCATCTTATACTGCAACACACTAGACATGTTTGGGGTCTAGTTCTGGCAATCAGACTAAACTATGCTCCCTAACAGATATAATTAAATTGGCCTGGAGCTCTATCTAGAGAAAGTAGGTTTCATTCTAGGATAAAAATATACATTAATTGTTCTGTTGACAACACTTAAAATATGATCTATTACCGGACTTGAGTATATAAAAACATAAGCTTGTGAGTATTTCCTCATGCTTGAGTTTCTGCGTATGCCTAAGAGCCCAGCTAATTCATGGCCCTAAACACATTGCTGGATAGTGGCCCAAATAGCTTAATTAACTATTCTATAAATACTTATTACTGAAAAATTAAGAAATAAAATCAAAGCACTAATACCTTTTGTATCAAACAGAAAATCCATAACTTCATCCACCACCACCAGCTTCCAACAGCTGCCTTATAATTTCTCCTTGATTCTTCCAGCCACTCTCTCACAACTGCCCCTCACCCTTCCAGCCTTTGAAACTGTTGCTGACTTTCTCAGATCCCTCAATGATTCCCTCAGCTTCCTTTACCCTGACAGCCCATCAAACCCCATTCTTTTTTTCACCTCTGATATTGTACCTCTGCTAACCAAATTCACAGCTCTTTAGCCTGTGTTTCTGATGAGCACTGAGCTTGTTCTGTGTCAATGTTTTGAGCATAAGGTGCTTTAGGTGGCCTGTCCAATATTACTCAAAGATTTTCTGACTGATAAAGAAAGACTGGTGAACAGAAAAGAAAACAAGGGAGATAGAAAAACAAGAGAGAGGAAAACTATCTATTTCTTCAAACAGATACTAAAAAAAAAATATATCATATAATAATCCTAAACTTTTTTGTTTATAGAGCTGTGTTACATATCAAGATACTGGTGAATAAGTAAAAAACCTAGACTTTCCCTGGGATTCCTCTGTTAAAATAAAACCCCTATAATGAACAGATATGTACTATTACTTTTCTGTGTTTTCTCACAGTCCTGACTGTAGCAGTCTTTTTAGTAACAGTCCCTTATCACCATCATTCATCTAATACTATAGAATTTTGACTTTCTGATATTGAGGAGCTGTCTGATTTTTGGAGAACCATGTTGCTGTCTGGGGCTGCATCAAGTCTAATGACACTAATATGGCTCTTAAAGCTGTAGACTAGTTTGTTTTTGCCTTAGGATGATTAAATGAATCTTAGAGAATATTTTTTTTTTCTTGTGTAGTTTATAATATTCTTCTGACAAAGAAAATTAGAATATAAGGTTTAGACAACATTTATGGGGATAAGGTTTTCCTTCTGAGATCTGGGTGGGGGGTTTTGGGAGTTTTGTTGTTGGTGGTGGTGGTGGTTTTTTTCCCTTTTAGCATACAATGAAGTTCTTTCATGTATTTTGAGATGTCATGGTCTAAGTAAGTAATTTTGTTTCATTGTTTGTCTCAGCCTTAATCCTTCCTTTCTACTATTTATTTTTCAACTATTCTTAAATCCTTTCCTTCACTGAAAAAATCTGTATTGTTGGCTTACTAGTCCAAGTGAAATAATTATATATTTAGGCAGGAAATAATTTTTAAAAAAAATATGACAATGTTTGATGGACAACACTATGAAGAAAATGTGAAGAATTTCTTCTATAAGTAGCTTCAAAGTAGAAATAAGAATATATGAAAATGAGAAGAGGGAAACTTTACTTAAGTAGAGTGGAAACAGTGAAATTTCTTCACTGGAGAATAATCTACCAAGAGAAAGTGAGCCTTCCCCAACACGTGTGACAATTCTAAATTAAATTTTACAAGTCCTGGAAAATGTGATCAATCCTCATTAGAGAAAATAATCCTGTTATCAGTCTGGGGAAAATGAAGAGTCTACATCTTATAGATGTTATGATGTTACTTTCCACCCCTACTTTTCTGAAATGCATAGATTAGAAAATGCATTCTGGCATCACAAATTAACTTCCATACCTTCATAACTGTTCCTCTGTATATATGCTCCTTTAGTTTAGTCCTAGACACAGTCCCACCCATTTCTCATATAATCTCCATAAACTGGAGTCCAGTTGTTTTATCCTGACCCGGTTTCATTTGTGTTCTTAAAGTTTCTCCTCTATAGGCTTGGACTTCCTGACTTTTCACTTTTTGACTATTAGCGATCCACAGGTCTTCAAATCTGAGACTGTGGCTTCAGCAATTTGTTTTCTCACATTCAGTGAGTCCAAAAAAGTGTAAATTTGTGTTAGAGATCTATCAATCCTGAAAGGCAGATAAGCAGACAGTTATTTAGTATAAAAAAATAGATTTAAAAAAAACCCAAAACAACAAACCAGAATTTTGTAGTCAACTGCAAGATAATACCTAGGTATTGCAGGAAAAATTTGTAAAGAATGGTTCATATACTTACCAAGTGACAGTATTAACTGAAGTGTTAAAATTTTCTTTTGTACATGGTGACCAGTTCTTAAAACAGCATCATGACACATCAGTGATTTTAGGTTTTCTTTCCTCATATTTTAATTATGCATTTTTATATTGATTATTCAAGATATCGTCATTACTCTTCCATTTTTAGAAATCATTGAGGTACCCAGTTCATAGCTGATATTCCATAAGATTTCTCTCACATCAAGCTCAATAGTTGACCACTTTTCTTATCAAAATTCAGAAAAGAAATTAAACTCTTCTGGTATAATATGTACAGTGAAATATCAAGTTAAACTGAGCCAAGCATGCTTTTTCCAAAAACACAGATTTTAGTTTCTTTTTTTTTTTTTTTTTCTTTATTCTGTGCAATAGGTTACTTAGGTCAAATACTGGCTTGTAACTTGGCAGAATCAAGAATTCCATGAACAAAAATAGGATCAGACACCTGGCTGGGATTCACATGGCCAGATGTAAAGTCTATAATATAAATATCTATGTCTGAATGAGTTATGTTCCTTCATAGTTTGACTGGGAATAAACTTTTATAGTTTAACTGGGAAAAATAGCATGTCAAAGGACAGTTTTATCTCAGTGCAAAGTACCTGCCCAAAATAGATCAGATTAATAAATGCTCTGTAGGTGTCTAAAATTAGATGAGGTGACTCATGCCCTGATTCGTTAGAAGACATGAGTAAGCTGTGAACTACTCATTAACTCAACTGTAATTTAGCCAGGTGCTTGACTGACTGAAAGAGAGAAGAATTGGATATGTTTGAAAATGAAGTCGTAATATGGTCAGATGAAGTAATGTTAAGCAACAGCAAGCAGAAAAGATAGTTGGACATACATACGAGAGTATCATTCGATATCAGATTGCCTATTAGTTTAGACACAGTTAAAGTGAATTTTTAGCTCAGTTTGGACTTATTTACCTATACTCTGTCAGCAATCAGCATGCATCACTTCTCTTTTGTAACAGAAATCTATCAATTTATAGCTTGGTCAAATGACCATTTCCATTCACCCCAGTTTTCATTCATGTTTGTATTGTACAGAGGCTTCTGATTATCCTTAATTATTATATAACCAGATTATAATAATATTATTGTACCATTACAGTAGCAAACATCATGTTTACTGCTGTTCTAGTATCTTACATAAAACAAGGAGAAAGCCTTTGAATTTGTATTTGTTCTTTGAATTTGTACTTGCTGTCCTGTTTCTTTCCATTCTTTAGATCAGTATTCCGTTTTAAAATGTTTACTGCATCTAAAAACAAAGGTAAACTTTCTGCTGACTTATATATACCCCGTGTGGTAGATTTTTCATCATGAATTGTTATCCGAAAAATGGACAAAGGCCCCAGTTTCACATTGTAAGAAGGAGACAAATGAAAAATAAGGTTTTGTTCATAACATAGTCTTATCAACAATTTTGGTTTTTTGTTTGTTGTTTTTTTTTATTGGAATATGGGAAAAAATATTTTAAAATCTTAGTTCCATTTCACAGAAAACTCTCACATATCAGTTTTGGAAACCAACAACAAAATATAACTGTGGGTAGATGGAAAACAAAATACAAGTTATTTTAATGTAGAATATTATTGTTGAGATAATTTTAAGAGTCTTTCTTTGTCAACATTAAAAAATGTACTTTTGATATCTTTTTTATCAGCTTAATGATACTACTGGATCTGTCAAATGAGTAAAAATGTCAAATAGGTTTTAAATGTAAGATGCTAGCTCTTTGTAACTTTAATATTTTCATTTAATCTACTATTCTTTAATCTTTATTTTGATGTTAGTAAGTTTGTCTCTCTTTTTAAAGAAAGGAAATGTCTTTTGCGAATTAGTCACTGGTAACTAGGAAGTGGGCTGTAACCACCCAGCCTAATAGGAAGTACAATGACAACTGGCAGGACTGCCAACAAAGCTATATACATAATGTAATATTAATGTGATTGTGCAGTGTATAACCCTGACTGACAGTTAGGAAGGCCTAAAATAAATTAAAGAAAAAAAAAAAACAAAAACCCAGTGAGCCAGAACAAAACCAATATATTCTTCTGTGTAGTGGAACAGACTGAGAACAGATGAATTATTTTTATGTTATTTTGAAAAAAAATAATAGATTAGCTCTACTGACCTGCTGCTTCCTAAATAACTGGGCATTAGTTCTGCGATGACTTAAATAATCTTACAACCTGAAACACAACTATGTCTTCCTATTTCATGAAGTTAAAGATGCATGTAATTTTTGGCAATGTATCATTATATAGTAATCCTTCTCCAATTCAGTCATTATAGAATCGTAGAATCATAGAATTGTTTGGTTGGAAAAGACCTTTGAGAGCATCGAGTCCAACCATTCCTGCCCACTACAAAACCAGATCTCTGAGGACCTCATCTGCCCATCTTTTAAATCCCACCAGGGATGGGGATAGATTACAAAATAACAGTATTATCAAATATTACAAATCAATTCTACTTGACACACATGAGATGTATTAGTTAGTAGATAGGTTATTAGCTGTTTGCAATGGCTAACAGTTTCCTTTAAGCTTGAGCACTCAAAAGTTGGAATGAAGGTTTCATATGAAATTTCAGACTTTTAGATTGGAATAAAAGCTTAGCAAACCATCCATTCATGCCAGGAATAATCACTTAAAGTGAAACTAAAATGAGAAGTAGTCTATGAGATTAAAAATCAAGTAAATACAACTAATGTTAGCTTTGTATTTTATCTGCTTCTAACCTTTTAGTAGAATCTATATTTGCTTCTTTTAGTACTTAATCACTCTGAATTGTGGTTTTATTGTGATTTGAGTTTGTCTGACTTTAAACTGCAGAAAAGTGACACTGTACAATCCATTGGCTACTTAAATGCAACTCTTTCACTTTTCTTCTTTATAGTTTAAGAATGAACAATTAGAGATAATGTATAGCCTAATTATACCCACTTTGTATATCTTAATGATTCCCACTTTGTATAGCCTAATGATCCTTACTTTAAAATGTGTAATTTGCTTTCCCTTTCTCATATTAGTGGATGGGCTGGGTTTTCAAAAGTGAGCATGTGATTTAAAACCTTTAATCTTACTGACTTTGCATTCTATTTAATTGTTTAGTATTCATGTTTCAATCAAATTAAGACTAGAACAGTAGAAAAAACCATGATGAGTTCATGACAGATTATGAACTTTTAGGTCTTTAGTGGCATCATAATAAAATGTGTGTACCTAGCTCTAAAATAAAATAACATACCTTATCATGTGTTTTTGCTAAACTGCTGCATCAGTTTGCTATCTCAGGAGTCAAAGTGCTGTGTTTTCATTGCTTCTGTAGTCTATTGTTTTGAAAAAATGGTGTGCCATTCTTAAAAATAAAATCAGTGGACTAGATCCATGCTTCTGAATCTATATTTAAAGTGTGTTCAGGTTAAATGCTACAACACAATTTTATTTTCTGTTTCAAGGAAAAATTACACTTGACCTGGTAAAAAAAATAGCATAGTTCATCCAGAGAACGATATAATAGTCTCGAATGAGTCTTACTGAATGTAAAGAAAACAATGGCAATATCTCTAGGAAGAAAATTGCCAGTCAGTGGGAAAAGAAAAATAAAAAAATAAAAAAAAAATCTTTAAATACAAAACATAAAGTTTGCAAAAATAAAATAAGGTAATATGAAACTCAGAAAAACACTTATGAACTGATAGAATGTAAAATTCTTCTGGTATGAATGTTTGAAAGATGAAAAGTCTTGATTTAGACTTGGTACAAGATCGTATTCATTTCTAGATACACAAAAAAAACCTGACAATTTCCAAGTGTCTTTACTTCTAGGAATTTGTTTAAAAATGGAAGCATTTCATTTGACTTGTGATAGCTTCCAGGAGGATTTGTTCCATAACTGTCCCAAGGACTGAAGTAAGGCTGATGGGTCTACAATTTCCTGGATCCTCCTTTAAGCTCTTCTTGTAGGTGAGGGTGACGTTAGCCTTCTTCCAGTCTTCTGGGACACCCCTTGATCTCCATGAGTTCTCAAGGATTGTGGAGGTTGGTCTTGCAATGACATCAGCCAGCTTTCTTACCCTTGAGTGGATATTGCCAGAGCCCATCAATCTGTAGGGGTCAACCTCCTGTAATAGTTCACACACCAACTCTTCCTTCATTTATGTTGGATCTGTGTTGACATTAACCTGGATTTTTGTTCCCAAGGCTTGGGGCCCAACGATGCTGGTAAAGACAGAGATGAAGAAAGTGTTGACAACCTCTGCTTTTTCAGCATTATTGGTGACTAATTCACCTCCCCTGTTTAACAGCAGGCCAGTATTTTCTTTCTGTTTCTGCTTGTTGTTTATGTAGCTGAAGAACCTTTTCTTGTAGTTTTTGACATCTCTGACCAATTTTGCTTTGAGCTGAGCTGTTGCTTTTCTATCTGCATCCCTGCAAGCCCTAGCAATGCCCTTATAGTCCTCAATGGGTATTTGTCTGCTTTTCCATCTCTGATACTCTACTTTTTTGGTTTTGATCAGACTCAGAAGTCCACAGCAAAGCCAAAATACTCTCTTGCTCTGCCTACTTCCTTTGTCTTTTAAGGAGATGAACTGTTTTTATGTTTCCAAGAGATAATTCTTGAAAAACTCCCAGCACTCACTAACTCTTTTATCCTCCACGGAAGCTTCCCACAGAATCCCTCCCAATTGAGCTCTGAGTGAGCTGAAGTTTGATCTTCTAAAATCTTAATCTTTGTCTTAGTACTAACCTTCAGTGTGCTCATCAGGATCCCAAATTCCACAATACTGTGATCACTGTAGCCAAGGCTATCTCTGACTGAGATATTACAAAACATGTTTTCTGGGTTTGTGAGTAGCAAGTCCAGTCGTGCTTCATTTCTGGTTGGCACATCTAAGATTTTATGAGGAAGCACTCTATGTGTTCCAAGAACTTGATGGATGACATGTGAGCTGCTGTGTTGTTCTTCCAACAAATGTCTGCATAGTTGAAGTCACTGATAAGAACCAGATTCTGTTGACCCAAAGCTTGCTTAAGTGACTCAAATGTTGTTTCAATGGTCTTATCATCTTCATTTGGAGGTCGGTAGCAGATACCTACTGTAAGATCCCCCTTGGAAACAACCCCTCTTATCATGACCCAGAGCTATTCGATAGGGCTTCCATAATTGCTGCAATTGATTTCTATATTTTAACATAGAGTGCAACTCCTCCTCCTCTTCTTCCCTGCCTGTCTTCGCAAAACAGCTATAGCCATCCATTGCAAATTTCCAGTCATGTGAGTTGTCTCACCATGTTTCAGTTATTCTTAGGACATAATGACTTTCTGACTGGGCACTGAGATCCACTTCCTCCTGTTTGTTCCACAGGCTGCAGGCATTGATATACATATATTTGAGGTGGTTGATCTTTTGGTTCTCCTCTTGGGAGGCAGCTGAGGAACATTCATCACTTCTCTGGTTGGCCTAACTTATTCTCCAGTTTGTTGCAATGGCATGAACATTGCCACTTTGGACACCACCCACTGAGTCCTTCGGTTTAAAGCTTGTCTCACCAAGTTGGCCAGCCTGATGCAAATGATTCCCTTGCCTCTTATAGATAGGTGGATCCCATCCCTCCCTAGCAGGCTATAGTCATAAAAGAATGTCCCATTGTCATAAAAGCCAAAAGTCTCACAACAGCATCAAACCCAAAGCCAGGAGTTGATTTGAATTATACATTTATTACTAGATGTATCCTTTCCTCTAACTGGTAAAGCTGAAGAAAAGATAACAGGCACCAATACCTTTTGCATGCACACCTAGGGCTTTCTGGTTAAGTTCTGACTTGTGGTGACATTTGTGCACACGTGAAAGAGTAGTAATGGACAGTAGTCTGTGCTCTTGACAAGTTGTGGCACAACTTCTGATAAGTAGTTTTAGTATGTACAAACTAAATTCTTTTTCAAGGAAATTAAAATAGTAGATAGAATTTGGTGTTCACCAAACACACTCCCATCTCTAATAAAGGTGTAATGGTGCCAACTGGTGATAACTCATTCAGAAAGCTTCAGAGTATGCATATGGTGGGGATATTCAGCCCAGAAGACTTGAATAAGTGTAATTCAAAATAAAATGTAAGGGCCACTGCCATACCTGTTGCCATTTGCTCATCTGCTCTCAGTTTGCTCCTCTGTAGACACAACCATTAATGCCCAACCTGTGTCAAACTCTCCATTCACTTGGAAAACAGTTCAAAAACTATAAGGACATAGCTTAGGCATTTAGGCATTCAGACCTAGAGCTGGTTAATTATATGGATGGATCTGTCTAACTTAATATCTATTTCTGCTATGTCTCAAAAAGTAAGAGATTATGTCAGATACAAAAGACCTGTGAGTTTTGGGTCTCAGGTCTCTAATTTACCTAAAGATCTAGGTTTTGTTTGTTTATTTGTTTTCTTACAGTGTTTTTATATATTCTTGTCAGTCATTGGCTTGTTCGGTTTTCTGTTTCACAGTTACAGCTGATATACCAGCTGTATACCAACAATTGTGTGGGAGACATGCACTATACATTGTTATTGTTTGCAACATGTGGCAGATCCTCTCCACAACCACATATCATTAACCATTCCTGAAATCTGTTCCTCACTGTGCAGCCCAGAGGAGCAACAGTCTTGGATTCGTACTGTTGTCTTTAAAAGCCCAGAATATGCTGTCTAGCACTAGTATTTGGATAAGTGCTACTAAATCTGTCTTGCTAATGATTTGTATTGAAATCAATCTTGACTAAACAAATTCAGTTGAAATGAGGTTGTAGAAGATGAAGATTTATACAGGCCTGAAAAAAGACGACTGACCTTTTTTTGAAAGCATCCTTAGAAGATTTTTTTTTTCACTGTTCTGTTAATTTCTTTCTTACAATACATCCTTTTATCTACAAAAAAGAGAAAGCATCTGACATACGTTCCTATCAATCTCTGCAAACTGTACTAGATAAATCTAAATACTACACTAGCAGAAAATTTCCATTCCCACATTTTCTCATTTCATTTCGTAATTATTCTATACACAATGACTGCCAGACAATAATACAGTTTTTCCTCTACTGTGCTGCTGATTCTAGTATCTTTTTTCATCCAATTTAAAAACCTCAGAAAAGAGATAAATATTTATACAAATAATTTCTTTAATATTTGATGTACTCGTTTTGTTTTGTTTTGTTTTGTTTTGTTTTGTTTTGTTTTGTTTTGTTTTTGTTTAGTTGGAGGCCAGTAGCTAATGGTGCACCCCTGGAGTCTATACTGGATCCAGTCCTGTTTAACACCTTCATTAATGATGGGGCAGAGTGTACCCTGAAGTTTTCAGATGACACAAAACTAAGAGAAGTGGCTGATACACTAGACAATCATGCTGCCATCCAGAGGGACCTCAACAGGCTGGAGAAATGGGCTGACAGGAATCTCATGAAGTTCAACAAGGGAACTACAAAGTCCTACACCTGAGGAGGAACATCTTTAGGCACAGCATATGCTGGGAACCATCCAACTGGGAAGCAACTTGACAGAAAAGGATCTGAGCATCCTGCTGGACACCAAATTGAACATAAGACAGCAACATGTCCTTGCTGCAAAGAAGGTTAATGGTATCCAGGACTACACCAGACAAAATATTGCTAGCAGGTGGAGGTGATCTTTTCCCCTCTACTCAGCCCTGATGAGGCCATATCTGGAGCACTGTGTCCTGTTCTGGGCTCCCCAGTATAAGAGAGACATAGAGTCATAGAATATCTAAAGTGGGAAAGGGCCCATAAGGATCAATGGGCATGGACATACTGAAAATTCCAGTGGAGGACCACAGAGGTGATGAACAGAGTTCTCTCATGTGAGGAAAGGCTGAGAGAGCTGGGGCTGCTTAGCAGTAGAGAAGAGAAGGCTCGGGGGAGATCTCATCAAATGTGTATAAACACCTGAAGGGAGAGTGGAAGGAACATGGATCCAGGCTTGTTTCAGTGGTACCCAGTGCCAGGACCAGAGACAATGGGCACAAACTGAGACACAGGAGGTTCTCCTCTAAATATCAGGAAACATTTTTATATTGTGAGGGTAACTGAGCACTGGTACAGGTGTCCCAGGGTAGTTGTGGACTTTCCAACTTTGGAGATATTCTAAATCATTTGGACATGGTCCTGGATTCTACATAGCTCTGCTGTAGCAGAGGGGTTGGACCTGATTGACTCCAGAGGTCCCTCCTAACCTCAGCCATTGGTCTGTCTAGCTCAGGAAGACAATATCTCTATTGACTAGTTCAAGGAAGTCTGTTTACATAACCAGTTGATCCACTTAACTGATACAGCCAGCTTATCCACTGATACAGCTGTCTATCTAAAACAAAGGCTATTGTGGTGGGTTGAACTTGGCTGGACACCTGGTGCCCACCAAAGGCACTCTATCACTCCCTCTCCTCAACTGGACAGGGGACAGAATATATAACAAAAGGCTCATGGTTTGAGGTAAGGACAAGGAGATCATGGGCAAAATACTCTACTTAAGAAAATTAATTTTGTTTATTACCAATCAAATCAGAGTAGGATAATGAGAAATAAACCTACATTTTAAAACATCTTGTCCCCACCCCTCTCTCCTTCCTGGGCTTTACCTTATTCCCGACTTTCTCTACCTCCTGCCCCTGAGCAGCACAGGAGGGACGGGGCATATGGATTACAGTCAGTTTATCACACACTGTTTCTGCTACTCCTTCCTCCTCAGGGAAAGGACTCCTCACACTCTTCCCCTGCTCTGGTGTGGGGTCTCTCCCAAGGGAGTCAGTCCTTCATGAACTTCTCAGAAATAAGTCCATCCTATGGGCTATAGTTCTTCACAAACTTCTCCAGGGTGGATCCCTTCCATGGTGTGCCATCCTTCAGGACTGCTCCAGGGTTAGTCCGCCATGGGGTCACAGGTCCTGCCAGTAAAGCTGCTCCAGCATAAACTCTTCTCTGCATGGGGTCCACAAGTCCTGTCAAGAACCTGCTCCAGCACGGGCTTCCCATGGGGTCACAGTCTCCTTCGGGCATCTACCCCTCTGGTTTGGGTTCCTCCATGGGCTGCAGATGAATATCCACTCCACCAGTGCACCTCCATGGACTGCAGGGGACATCCTACCTTCACCGTGGTCTTCACTGCAAGCTGAAGGGGAATCTCTGCTCTGGTGCCTCTAGCACCTCCTCCCCCTCCTTCACTCACCTTTGGGTCTGTAGAGTTGTTTCTCTCACATATTCTTACTCTTCTGACTTCTTCTGTCATTGCACAGGGGTTTTTTTTGTTTGTTTGTTTGTTTGTTTTTTCCTCTTCTTAAATAGGTTATCACAGAAGTGATATCATCTCCATTTTTGATGGATTTGGTCTTGGCCAGCAACGGGTCCATCTTAGAGCCAGCTGGTATTGGTTCTGTTGGACACAGGGAAAGCTTCTGTCAGCTTCTCACAGAAGCCACCCCTGTAGCCCCACTGCTACTAAAACCTGGCCACACAAAACCAGTACAGCTACTCTCTGGTCCTCTGCGTATTCAGATAAATTACATTTTCATTGCAACAATCAAGCACTCCTGAGTCAAGTTCTTCCATGCGCTTGCTCAGAGCATGGTCCTTGCCAATCTTTGAGCCTTCTCCCATTGTGGAGATTTGTTGATTGATCACAATAGTTCCAGTAGATGTTCCCTGGATAAAAGTATTTTGCAATAGTTTAGACCATTGAAATGACAAGGGAAAATATGAAAGGACAATGGGACAAATAACTGAAAAGAAAACTCTAATACATGTTATAGAGATTTGTTTATGTTTAAGCAGACAAGGTCCTTAAATATAAAAACAACAAACAAACAATACTTGTCATGAGAATTATTTTGTTCTGTTAACATTTTATCTAAAAATTCAGACGTGAATATAATGGCCACAACTAGATATTTTTTTCAGACTGGAAAAATTATCTTTCACATCTGACAGTGTTTTACAACAAAACTGGAAGACTTCAATCCACATTTCAAATTCAATCATGTCTAAAAAATAGAGTTTAGGACTGAAAGGGTTCTGCATTTAAAACTGTTCTATTGCAACTTTATTTGTGGGCTCCATTTTTGTATCCTTGTACAGCCCTACTGAAATTTCCACAACATTTCACAGAATCATGATAGCCAATACACATAACTTCTTTTTCAAGCTTATAAATTTAATTTGTGGGAAATGACAATATACTTAATGGAATATAGCTTTGGAATGCACATGAATACACACACCATTAGATAAGACAGTGGAACACAGGTAAATAATTAATTTTCTGTTTATGAGCTAGATTAGCATGAAAAATTACTGAGTTTTGCCCCACATTTCTTTTAATCTCTTTTCAAGTTTCTAAAATCTTTCTGTTTTCATCATTTTTCCATCCTCTTCTGGTAGGTAGAAATATTAAAATAGTCATAAAAATCATAATTTTGAAAGTCAATCGAACACATTGAACACAGAAAGTCATTTAAGTGCTTTAGAAATTTCCTGGTTTAGCCCATGTCTTCTCTGTTGATTGAGTATGTGTTTGAAATAGAATGGGATATTTGTCCCTAACAAGTCTCACTCTCTTTTTGTGTATTAAACTTTTTGATGCTGAAGTCTTTATAAACTACTTTCATTATCCGCTATATACACTTGATAAGCATCAAGTCAATAGTCTTTGGAGACTTCTAATCATTATTACTCTCCTTTTAGTCATGTCATGTTATCCATAATGCCTACAGAGCAGAAAAGACTTTGATTTAATGTTTTATTCAAAGGACAAATCTTTCAGCAGAATAACAGTCCCTAATACAGGATACATAGTAGTAGATGTAAAATGTCCAGTTTATTGCAGCCTGGGATGCAGATTTACTTTGACCCTTTCAGCCTGGAGGTGAAAGAGCTTTCTTTCTATACCCAGTTACAAAACTCACAGTACTATTAGTGTTTTTGACATCCTTTGTTACTGATTTTTGATTGTGTATCTATGCAACTGCTTTACCATATACACTCTGTAGTTATTATAAAAATGTTATTCTCTTTTGCTTTATGACTAATATAAATAAAAATAAATGGAGTGCATTTATAGTTTTCCTAATATTTTTGTAAATGTATCTATCCTATTTCATTACCCTTGTTCTTTAAATGTGTAAGGAGTACAGGTCACAGAACTAACAGATACAGAATCTTAGAATCAAAGAATGGTTTGGGTTGGAGGAACCTTAAAGATCATCTAGTTCCAGTCCATGTTCCACTAGACCAGGTTGCCCAAAGCCCCATCCAATTTGGCCTTGACCACTTCCAGGGAGGGGGCATGCACAACTTCTCTGGGCAGCCTGTTCCAGTGTCTTACCACCCTCACAGTAAATAATTTCTTCCTAATATCTAATCTAAATCTACCTTCTTTCAGCTTAAAGCCATTATCTGTTGTTCTGTCACCATATGCTCTTGTAAACTCACTAATTTAAAGAGAGAAATGAAGTGGCTTTAGATGCAGCTGTCATCAATATGACTCTGACCATGAGATCTCTAATCTTTGAGATGCTTGTATTCACTTTAATGAGAGGAGAGTAGGCCCTAAGTAGAGGAATTTATGAATGTTCTCCCAAATTCTCAGTTCTATTTAATGAGATTATTCTGTAAACTCCTGCTGCTACTAATGAAGGCCTTTGTATTGGAAAGTCTTACTGCACTCAGATCTGACTGCTGAAGCACATCCTTAACTTTGGGAGACAATTCATTACTCTGGCTTTGATGAACAGATTTACATTTTAAAAGAACTAAAATTTATAAAATATCAGAGCCTGGTTTTACTTGTGTGAGTGATGTAATGTCCCATTTGTTTGAGTAGCAGAAACACTAGTGTGATTACTAATTTGGCCCATCCCATGTGTAACACAGCAACAACTAAGAAACAGCACTGGGAATTCCAGTTTAAACACAGTGACACAGTCAGCCAATGTGTTCTTATCCATAAGAAAATTTATCTTAAATAAATGACGCTCACTAGACTGCACAGCTACTCCTGTCATGATAGTGCACATAAATAGTTCATTATGTGCCTACTATTTCATGAGACATTTAAAGGAACTGATTCTAAATAACTATGTTTTAGTGTAGCTAGCACACTTAGACTGCATTTGTAACACCTGTGTTAACCTTGGCTTACCAATTTTTATCACTAATTCCACAGCTACTATGTCTCCATCATCTAGTTCTGACATGCTCCTGTATCAACCTCAGCCCCAGCTTCCTTGCTAATACAGACACCAGGGGCAGTATAAGAGACGATAAACTACAGGCTGCTGCTATAAACTGCTGTTACATTTGCTACATATCGCATAGATCTGGAAAGCCAGTAAACATCTAGAAAACATCAAAAAGGGTGTGATGTACAGCCAAGCTATTAAAGCATTTACTTGAGATACACAGCTCATCTGAGTAAAAGAAAACTACACCACTAAGCTATTCTCCAGATTGTGTCTTTGAATGAGCTCCTGAAAAAATATATGGAAACTACTATAGTACACTACAAGCAAAACACATAACTGATAGTACACCCTTTGTAATCACATACTGCCATCACCTAAAACAAATGCTATTCATATCTTGAAATACATTTTCAGATCTTCCCTAGTACATTTTAAATGGCATGCCCCAGAGCAAAAGTAGTGCCTTTAAGGACGCTTACATAGGTGAAGTTGAACAACCACAATACACTGAAGTGAGCTCAAATAGACATATCATAGAATCATAGAATGGTAAAGGTATGATCATAGAATGGTAAATGGTAATAAATCATAGAATGGTAAATGGTAATATGATAAAGGATAAACCAAATAATTAGTCCTAAGTGAGCAATTACTTCATAAAATAACCACTTACCAAGCTCTCACAATCTTGATTCTTAAGAGAGACCTTCAAAGCTCCTTTCCAAATGCCCAAATCTACTGAATACTCTCGGCCATGGACTTGGGATATAGGTTCTTCTACATGCTATACTTGTCCCACCCCAAACCAACCCTGAAATGATGCAAGTGGAATGAGTTTATGTCTGTTTCTATCTGTTGTATATAAACTTAACATGTCTTTTCATCTATATTTCCATCACCCTTCCACTGCATTACAGGTGCCAATCGTCCTTTCTACTCAACTGTCCTGTAAAGAAACAGTATATTAAACTTAGAGCAACAGTCCTAAATGTTTATCTTGTTTCATAAGTTGCTGTTTCTATTTCAAAGCACCGTATAAACATGTGAACTTAGGAAGTCACTTGCTTTTTTTTCCAATTATATAAATCTAATTATATAAACAGAGGATCTGTTTACCTGTATCTTCATATGAACCACAGTGAACACTGACTCTGAATGGCATCATTCATTTTAAAGGTAAGTATACTTAATTCTTAATATTGACTTCAGCAAAACTGGTTCTGGAATATAGAAAGTTCTCTTTCTATGGATTTTGGCCCATAACTATAATTCTCTTTCTTGTCTTACCACTGACTGTATTGCTAGAGAAAGTTCAAGTCAGGTTTTTGTGAATTTCAGTTTCTCAGAAATGACATTAACCTATAAATTTTAACAGAGAAGTGTGACAAAAATAAACCCCAAAGTCCAAGCTCTTCAGTTTAAACTTCTGTCCTCTTAGTACGCTTCTGTTGCTGCTCATTTTCCTTCCTCAAATTTATAAAAGATTTTTTTTTTCCTTAATGTAAAGAATTTCCTGGTTATTTTGGGGCTGGGGATTGGATAGGATCATAATAAAACTGTTGAGTAAAACAGCTTGCCTCACTAATGACAAATGCAAATTAAAAAATAAAAATTAAAAAAAAAAAAAAAGAAACTAACACCACAACAACTGACTTCTATGATGGAGAAAATAGAACAAGAGACATTAATGCACAAAACAGAGCCCATAAACTAAGAGATAGTAGAAGATGAGCTTCCCTATCCAAGTAATTTCACAGAGTTTCACCACAATTAAGGTTAATGTTTGATTGGTTTTGTGGTATCTGTATCTGCCTTGGTTTGCAGAGAGCAGGAACAAAGAAAAGGATTTGGGTTTGTTCCCATGGGGAACTTTAGAGACAGAATTGTTCTGACTAAACTGTTGGTTGGAAAGAAGCTTGTAGATCATTCCTAAAACACAGTGCAATGCAATGCCCTACTGAAACTATAAATTTCTGGGAACATGTCATATCGACACATTTCAACCCTGTTTACAAACTGACTGTAAATTAAATATTTAATTCCCTTCTTCTTGGGGTCACATAAGATATGCTGTTTTGATCCCCTTCACAGTTGGAGTAAAATATTATAATGAGGGGGTCATTAGACTGGTAGGTTATACATCTTATATTTTGCATAAATAATATGAAATGACATTAGAGTTCTGTATGAATTAATTAGTCAGGACAGTAGGAACTTATGTCCCAAACCAAATGTTTTTATTCTTGTCACAGGATTGAATAAAAAAAAAAAAAAAAAAAAAAAGATGATGTCACATTTCTAGAACAACAGTGGCACCTCATTAACAGCTTGAAGAAACATTGCAGCAAGTGTTCAAATCTGTCCTTCTGATGTCTCCTCCAATCCTTTTTTTTTCCTGTGATTTATACTCACAGAATTCCATGAACTTTACTGTGGTAAAGGGGCTGTGGTAGGTATAAAGGGACTGACAATATGAGGTTAAAGGTCTCAAGCCTTTGTTAAATGTCTCAAACATTTGTCTGATGTGTTGCCATACTGATAAGAGGAAGTAGAACAAGTTGCAGTCAGATAAGGTGGTCTTGCAGAAGCAGGACAGCACTTGTCTGAACCAACTTCCTTATCTTGACAATAAGTTGTGGTCAGAGAAGAGGGTTTGTTAAGGTAGGAACTTTTCTGAACCAACTCCCTTATCTTATG
Organism: Antrostomus carolinensis; assembly: GCF_000700745.2. Classification (NCBI taxonomy): domain Eukaryota; kingdom Metazoa; phylum Chordata; class Aves; order Caprimulgiformes; family Caprimulgidae; genus Antrostomus; species Antrostomus carolinensis. Next base: position 2,224 of record NW_010290360.1, on the reverse strand, counting down.
AACTTGTGCAAGATTAGTAACCTGACCACAGCTAATTAGCATAAGAAGTTAGAAATTTAGCTAAGAGGAGGAGACTAAGTGTTTATAAAAATGAACCTATTGCTGTGTAGGTGGGCCCTTCCCCCAGCCCGGACACTCCTGTTGGCAGCACCGATGCTGGACCCAGGGCTGGTGAAATCTCTCTCTCTCTCTTTCTCTTTTTCTCTTTTCCTTCTTGTAACTAAGATATGAATCCCAGGTGAGTGGTAAACCCTTCTTGTAACTCAGATGAGAACCTGAACTGCCAATGTTTTAGCATTTTCTAAATTCAGGTTATTTCCATTATAAATAAAATGTTTAACTGGTCGTTTGGTGTCTTTTCACCTTAATTTAAACAGAAGGAATTTGCAGAACCTCTGAGGTAGGATGCATCAGTGGAAGTTGATTTTTTGGTTATCATATGGACAGAGATATGGGGATGGTCTGAATTACAACCATCTCTGGGAGATCGGGGAAGGTAAAGCTTGAAATAAACCACAGTTTATGCTTAATAATGTGGAAGTAATTATTGGAACTGGTATATGATTTACAAGGTACACTCCATGTCTCAAATTATTCCCTCTGTAAAATGTTTATTATTTCAGTAGTTACCAATGTTGGAAGAGTTTGCTATAATTAGTTTTAAAACAATTTATCTAGTAAGCATAGTTCTTTTTATGTTAAACATTTTGAAGCATTCTTTCCTTTATTTTTCCTTTTTATTTATATGTCTAAAATAATTATAAAATAAACACTCAATTTTCAAAATTTCTCAGAAGGTTCTCATATAATATAGTGATGAACTGTTACACAATACACAATGAGAAGAGGAAGCAAAAGAGAGGGGAAGGGGAGAGGAGAAAATCTTAGGTCTCGCTGTAGATATGAGTCACGATAAGATTTTTTAAATTGCTTTTGAAAAGCAAACAGTTATTGTATTGTAAGTAATTAAGTCTCTTGTTTGGTTGGTTGGTTGGTTGGTTTTGGTTTTTTTTTGCTTTGACTTTAATTTCAGAACCTATTTTTCAAACTTTGATCCAGCCAATTATTTTTAAATTTTAGTATGAAATTAGTATTTATTTATACTCATTAACATAATATAAAATGTGTGTCTATTATTTTTTATGATTCTTCACTATTTACCACAAATCAGGACATGATTTGAAACAATACATATAAACAAATGCATAGTTTGCCATAACAGAAACATTAGTTGTTGAATGACATATACTATAAATGTTTAGCATGTAGAATCTGTCCAGATGATTAAAAAAATATTTGGACATGTTGTTACATGTCCATCTCAAACACACCTGTGGAGAATTGTTATGATATTAAAAATATTAACTTTAAAATATCATAAATCACAAGAAAATACAACTGTCAAATTTTCCATAATAATAATACTTACCCACATAAGCTTTGGCCTTACAGAAAGCAAAGTATTTTTATTCTGAGGCTTCAGATCATGCACGTAGCATGGGCAATAAACAAGAAGAATTGGAAATGTATGCGTGCCTGCAGGGATACGACCTGATTAGCATCACAGAGACATGGTGGGATGCCTCCCATGACTGGAGTGTTGGAATGGAAGGATACAGGCTCTGCAGGAAGGACAGGCAGGGGAGACGAGGAGGGGGTGTAGCCCTCTATGTCAACAACCAGCTGGAGTGTATGGAGCTCCACCTGGAGACAGACAAAGAGCTAACGGAGAGTTTATGGGTAAGGATTAAAAGGAAGGCAGGGAAAGGGGATGTTACTGTGGGGGTCTGCTACAGGCCACCTGACCAGGGAGACCCAGCGGATGAGGCCCTCTATAGGCAGATAGGAGCAGCCTCACATTCACAAGCCCTGGTCCTCATGGGGGACTTCAACCACCCCGACATCTGTTGGAGAGACAGCACAGCAGGCCACAAACAATCCAGGTGGTTCCTGGAATGCGTAAAGGACAACTTCCTTCCTCAGGTGGTCGAGGAACTGACAAGGAGGGGTGTCATGCTGGACCTTATTCTCACCAACAAGGAAGGGTTGGTGGGGAACGTGAAGCTCTTGGGCAGTCTTGACTGCAGTGACAATGAAATGATGGAATTCAGGGCAGTGAAGAAGGTGCATTGTAAGCTCACCAGCCTGGATTTCAGGAGAGCAGACTTTGGCCTCTTCAGGGATCTGCTTGGTCACATACCATGGGATGAATTCCTGGAAGGAA
>NW_010290359.1:90398-91225 GCF_000700745.2 Antrostomus carolinensis | reverse complement strand
GCATCCCATCCCTCCAGCGTGTCAACCACATGTTTGGGTAGCTTATTTCACAGCTTGTTTAACCATAGATATATTTGAGTTATTCTCCTTACACAAATAAATCACCTACAGCTACACAAATGCCTGAGGCAATCCAGTAATTAAAATAATACTAATGAGGGACTACAGCCCAGATCTTATCCACTAGAGGTGTGTGTGTGTGGTACACACACTGCTCCAAGGGTCTGGACCTGAGAAGCTCTCAGTCCTGAAAAACCATTCCAGGAGCCAGCAGCATGCACTGGGTCCAGCTAGAGCACAGAGCAAACCACTTCATGCTACATATGTTTTTGAAAACAGCAGCAGTGCACACATGGGAAAAATACGAGCTTTTTAATAACTCTGCTTTATAGACAGAAGAAATAATAATGCTAGTTTATTCCAGCCCTCCACTAAGACAGCTGAGTTCATAAACAAAAAGTTCATAATCTAAGTGTAATAGATTTTGCTTCCTCAGGCAACACAATGCTATGAAAGTGTTTAAAATGGACTTTTCTCTGTGTAATCGATAAAGCTTTCATAGAAAGACTGGTTCTGTTCCAAAGACTTTTTTAGCTGCTTGCACAGGACTCCCAAACACCAAAATAAGTCTTTTATCAATTTCTATTTTATAACTCTCTCCCATTTCTTTATAACCCCTCCTCAGAGTACACTGAATTTAAAGGTGGAAGATTTATTTAAATCACAATCTAAAAAAAAAAAAAATTTGAACTCATAGTTTGTAACACAAATTGACTCTATATGCAAGTTAAGTTTTACTGACAAAAAAAAAAATAATTATAGTGCAT
>NW_010290359.1:0-90370 GCF_000700745.2 Antrostomus carolinensis | reverse complement strand
GGAATATTCTGCAGGTAAAGACTTATAATAATGTCCAATATAAGTAGAACTTAAAATTTATCCTGTAACAACACACATATTTTCAAAAGGAACATGTGAAAGTACCAGTTTTCCCCTCTGAGAGCAAAATGCAGGTTAGCCTCAGTTTCAAGGTTGCATTGGATAGTTAAAGCACATTTAGCCTGTACCCAACTAAAACAGAAATTCATGGTGCCAGAACTCAACTAAGTCACTTTATTCTTAATCTTGAATAATAAACAGAAATAGCACAGCAACTGGACAGTATATCCAGGTTCAGCATGGAATCCTCCTAACCGTCACTGAAGTATTTGGTTTTTTGTTTGGGGTTTTGTTTCTTTTTTTAACTTTATATAGATTTACACTAAAACCTGGAGGTTTAAATGGTTAATGTAACCAAAACCAGAATATTTACATTCTTATCAAAACAGATAGATTTCCAAAGATTTCTCACTCACGGTCTTTATGATAGAATTATCAATGTAATCACAAGGCAGAATTATGATTTGGCATACAAAACCTAAAATCAGAAAAAACTTAATTTGGGCTTTTTATACAGTAACACTGTAATCAATTCAGATGGAAATTGATTACTCCTTCACTCACAGCAGAGCTTACCCACTCACTCCTGACCATAGACATTGCCGTGTGTAATCCAGTGGTTGGGCACACTGATTTGCCTGTATTTTTCATAAGTTATGCCAGTAAATTTTGTTGCATATACCTCAGAAAATTCATGTCTTTACATGATTTCCCCAGGTTTCTCTTGTCATAGCAGAGGGCTTGACTGTTCTCCTGGGATCTTTTTATGAAACTGACCCCTTCGTATGCAAATCCCTCGCTCGCAGCATAAGAGGTGGAGTGGCCTTGACTCACTGTTAGCCTTTCCTCAGAAAGATCTTCCACAGGGTAAAGGCTTATAAAATGAGACAGAAATACACATTTGATTAGGGTTATGGGACAAACTTTCTTTCATTTGCTTCTGTGAATAATTCAGTAAGGGGCAAACTGACTACTTTTTCATGGTTCTTAGTACGTGGAAGAAGTGACGTGGAGAAACACATCAAGAGCATGCCTTGGCAAATGCTTTGAAATAAAAGTAATTTCACAACATACAATGCTAATCTAAAGAAAGGCATGTCAGTATGCTCTGTGATAAGATAAGATTAGTGCAGAGAGAAGGGTAAAGAGAGGGGGTCCCTCCTCTCTCCTTTGGTCTTCTTCAGAATAAGGGATTCAAAGAAAGATCCTGGAGAGAAACAAAGCTGTCCCAGCCCCACGGGTAGGCTTTTTCACCATGGAGGTACCATCTAGTCATGAAATAAACATTTTTGTAATTCAGTACTTCCAGTGCTTTTACATCAGCACATACCATTGCAGTGAAGGTCAACCTCAGGGAGCAAAACTCCACTGCACTGCACGTCCGTGTACAACAGAACAAAAGACAGCTCTCAAACCCCCTGTGCTTGCCCATTTTCCTACTCCACATGTACTTTCCTCCCCACTAAAATCAAACTGAATACACTGCTATGAGAAGTTTTTGCTCTCAAGAGTTATTTGCCTTTGCTGAACTCATTATGCTAAATTTCACCTAGAAAAAAATGGTCCAACAGAGAATTTAGTAGAAGTCTTACCCCTCATTTCATAATGTTGCTAACTGCCAGAAAAAGCTGACTGCACTACTTTTATAATGAAAAGTAAGGGAAGTTTGATAGTGCTAGGACTAGTTAATGTGTTAATGTAACATTTGGCTTTCCTCATCTGTGAGCCGCTTTCTCTAACAGAATTACAGCAACAGAAATACTGAGCATTCACTTTTATATGGTGTTCAGTCTCATTTCAGGAACTGAAAACTTGCCTGAATGTGAAGAAAAAGTAAGTGCCTGTAGGCTCAATCTTGCAAGGTGCTAAGTGCCCACAGCTCTCAGAGACATCATCCACATTCTGAGCTTCTAACCTGTTCTTATTCAAGCCAAGTTCTTTTGACATCTGTTGCAGAAGGAGTTTGCACAAATGAGGACTAAGGACTGATATAGGCTTGTTTGCAGATGGAAGCCACTATGAGATAAAATAGGGAGTGCATTTCAAGTCTAATAGCTGTTCTCCACTAGGCCATGACATGGGCCCATTTAGTCCATACAAAAATATTCCGGGTGTGGAATTAGAGTATCCACAGGGGAGCTACTGTAGAGTTCTCATTTTGGACTATTCTGAAAAATAAGCATAAGAATTTTGTACGTAATGGGAACTGGGGCTGCTCAGTGCATTTTACAGCTGGATCTCAAACACCATTCACTTTACCCATGGAAATGGTAAAAGGATGCCAAGGAGGCTATACAAACAAGTAAACTGCCTTAAATCCCAATTGCCTAAAAGTAGGGTTGTTTCTGAGATAGGAGAATTCTTTTTCTCCTTTTTTTTTTTTTTTTTTTTTAAGGTATGACAATAATTAATTTCAGCATTTACAAGTAAATATTGCAGAGAGGTAGAAGTAGTTTAGATAGACAAAAGCAAACAAAATCAGGAAATATTAGCCAAGGCTCAATGTATGGGTACATCCATGCATTAATTACATTATATTGCAGATGATGTCTTTGAGATTAACCATGTTAAAGTAAGTATTAGGCAAATTTCATTAATAACAGTCAATGACTGGTTATCTCACATTTCTGATTTCCTGGTATTTTTAACTTCTGTGAGCTTTGATTGTAATATTACCTTCCTTTGACTAGCACATATTCTTTACCTCCCACTTTGAACTCAGAAGATCTCAGAAAAGATTTATTTCTTTCTCTGATCTGTAGAGGAACTAGTAAAATTGTATATAGCCTGATCTGAGAGGCAATGGGTACTTGAAGAGCTTTACTCTCTTTTTTAATCTGAGAAGATGTGAAAGTTGGTCAGCCCAGTCACTGGGGAGGAAACAGAAAAGACTACCACATCCTTAAAACATACTTAGAAGGCAAAATAATTGGTTTATTGTAAAAGATGGAAAGTGAAAAGATTACTGATTGGAAGGTTTAGCAGAATTTAAAATGTGGACTTTTATTTATTTACATAAATTGAATCCAAGAGAGTACTGGTATGTACAGTGTATACCATAGCAGTAGGTTGACCTGTTGGGTTAGCTAGATACTAAGACAATGTAAGTTATAGTAGTCTCTTCTGTGGGTCTCCTAAGACTGCTTCTCCTGACATAAAAAAAGAAACAACCATCGGGCAGGCATATAGCACTTAAAATCCAAAATAAGTTAATTTAGCCTTTCCCCTCCTACTGCAGTGTCAATCTATCACATTACTGACATCCGCAGCAGAGTGTATGACTACATGTCCTTTTGGCAGTGAAGAACTAAAGTGATCTAGAGTAGTAGTTTCAATTTGAAATAAATTTAAAAATCAGTTTCAACACTTTATCACAAGAGGTGATATCTGTAGCTAAGAGGTCTCGGTAGCAAATTTTTGCACTCCTCCATTAAGTGTGTACGTCCCTTCTGTTTCAAATGTCACCATTACTGTATTTACTTCTCCTGAATTAACAGCAATTGCGTTGTATTTTATTACAGCATGTCAGAATGATAAAAATGCCGGTGCACATGGCTATCTGTGTTCTCCATGACAATCAAGTTACTGCAGATTGATTAAACAGCAATGAAAAAAAAAAAATATCTTTGGGGTGCTGATCTGCCATAAAAAAAAGACTGTAACTGATGTATATCAGGTATCTGATTGATGAACTGATTCTGTACGTATACAGATTCTGTACATGTACACTGATTCTGTACATACACAAGTGAATGGATAAGCATTTACCTGTACCATTATGATGAGGGATTTAGCATCCAGTTACTTGTATTCCTGAACTTACCCCGTAACCTTCCCTAGTGCCAGGCCAAAGCTTTCCTGGGCAGCGCTCTCTTTTCAGTCAAGAGCACTTGCTTAGCTTATTGCTATGGAGTGTCTTTTCACCTGAACTTAAGCATCTTGCAACTTGCCTACTACATGACCTAACCCAGTTGCACCTGTTTTTCTGGAGTCTCTTATCTGATCCTTTGCTTTTCAGTTTTCTGCATCTACTTACAACAAGGCACATAATTCCAAACTGCTTTTGGTACTTTGGACAAACAGCTCTCTCTGGTGGGGACCCTGGAATTAAGCCATTCCAAGTATATTTTATTTACCATTTTTAAAAACTTTGTTTTAATCTGTAACATATTCTCTGCACATTCCTTGCCACAGAGACTCCTTTTGCCTTAGTTTTCCATTGCCTAATTCATTTTATATGCATTTTTAAAAACATATTTTTTTTACAGTCCAAAAAAATTGCAATGGTAGTGGATATTGAACCAAAAGCAAATATTTAAGAAATGTGGGCCAAGGAACATTCCTACAAAGGCAGATATGGTTATTACATGTTAAATCATAAATTGCTTGAGAATCAAATATAAGATGCTTATACTGACAAAGGACAAATGCTACGCTTGATTTATTAACAGTAACAGCATGTGTCAAACCAGTACAATAATCCTTCTGCTCTGCTCAGCAACGCTCAAGCTTCAACAGCAGGACTGAGTGGATTCAGTTTGGGACATGACATTTTAAAAAGACAAATTGAAAACCAAGCAGATGAGAACAACAAAGATGACAAAAATGGCTTAGAAAATATGATTTAGAAGGGTTTATGTTTTGCATTCTTTTCACATGTTTAAAGAAGATGGAGCTTGAGAAATATCCCTAAAAGAAAGATGGAGGGAAAAAAAAGGGCAATTTCCTTCAATACTAAAATTGCTGTGTTTACCACTTTCTGTTTAATAATCTGAGTGAAGAAAAGAAAGATGAACAGGCAGAAAAGTGATGTTATCTTCCCATTTGTTATGACACTACATCATATAAAGATGTCACAACTACAGAATGTGAAGAGGTACGTACTGAAGGCAATCTGAATGCATGAGTATTTTCATGTGTATGCTGTGGTGAGATCTGTCTGTTCTATGATTGGTAACTGAACATCTGTTCACTATTTATCTAACTATCCTCACTATATATCTGAACACAGTGCTGAATAAAAGGCTTTTCATTTCCTGAAAGGGCACAATCTCAGTAATTCCAAGTTCTTCTATAATGTTCAATATTATGATTAAGATTTTACAGAAAACTAATTTCCTTCCAAAAAAAAAAAAATAAAATAAAGCCAGAATGCTTCCTTTTTTTTTCTCCCTCCTTTCACCAGAAACATTTTGCAGAAGAATAAATAAAATTGAAAAAAATCCCAAACAAACAGAAAGGAAGCCAATGATAGTAAAATTGGACCCTGAATGTTTCATCTTGCCAGCCACCCAACTGAAAAGCCTTCTTAAATTCAGCTTTCATAAAGACAGAAAAGTATTTCTGAGTACACGGACTTGAAATCTTCAGTTCAATTAAATGTTACATAGCAAATTAGTTCAATGCATCTCTGTTGCGTTCTATGTAGTCCACATTCAAGAGGACACTTCAGTTTTCTCTTAATAGTGCAGTGTCCTAAGCACTTCATGTTTTACTGTCTCGGCATGTTCTGTAGTCAAGAACTCCTAACGGCATGAACAACCTAGGTCAGTCATTCTGGTCAAGATGGTATGGACTCTTCTCTTCTGGTACTATCAGTACCATCTGCAAATGCTGTTTAGAGAGCAAGGGAGGAATTCAGGCTGTGAGGTCTCCATGGTCTGAAAATTCATTGCAGTGGGGAGGAGTGGTAACAGCAATAGTTCACTCAGAAGCTGTATTACTGGAGAAGGTTTAGTGCTGAGGGCATTTTCAGACACTTCAGCTACCAAATTTCCTATGTTTCTAGTAAACGTCTGTAAAATGAGATTTTCAGAGACTAGTGACTTGATAGGCAAATTTTCTACAGATGGAAAAAATTCATCCCAGGCTCCTCTGATCTCAAGCCCCTGCTCCACCATACAGAGGATATGAGATAATTTGGATTAAATGGTTATATGATTTTATTAGCATGGGTAATAGAGAATTTTTCCTTAATTCAGTTTCAGAAAATGGTTGAGCTATTTTAGCTGAAATAGGAAAAAAGGTATCTAAAGTATGTGGTGGGGGGAAGGAGGGCAGGTCATGTGCATTTTAAAGCTCCAAAAGTACCTGAACATAAGGTCTTACAATAAAAAGTGATGGAGGACTGTGACAATAAGAAGCACTATCGATGCTATCTTTCATATATAAGAAATATCAGTTACCTGAGGTAAATATAACCACTTACAATCTTTTCAAACTTAAATGCTGAAAGAAAGTAGTTTAAACTGAGAAATCTAATTTCAGCTTTAAAAATATTCACTACTGATTTTTGGGAAAGGGTTGGTTTGGGGATTTTTTTGTAAATATATGTATGCAAGTCTAATATATGCATTTTGAAATCCATTTTTTTGACACTAGACTATCATTTAAATTCTGATTTCCATATTATTTGTGAACTGCCACAGAAAAGGTGCTTTCAGATCCGGCAAAAGAAACTCTTACTTAATCCTGTATGCACATATTGCCCTCTCCCCATCCAGGTCCCCACACACTGACATTTATGCAACGCTCCCTTTTTTTTCCTTTTACTACTAGAGGGGATAGGACAAGAACATTATGAAGTGAAAATGCCCAGACTAACATTTGTTACAGATGTTTATTGCTTCTGAGGAGTCTACTATCCCAGCACTAAATTAAGTGGTTTAAAATAAACAGATAATAAAACACTTGGACAATTCTTGCAATTATTCCACTGCTTTTTTTTTTTTTTTTTTTTTTTGAAGACTATTGCAAACTTTGCCATGCTTACTGGTTAGAAATCTACTTCCAATTTTCAGAATAGATTTGTCTAGGGCTAGTTGAAACATATTTGTATATGTGTTCTACCTCCCTAGTATTCACACTTTTGATGCATTTTTAATATGTATATAATATCATCTGTCAGTCTCCCTTGTGTCTAAGCCTGTCAAGCACTTTTCTTCTTCTACTACATATTTTTCATTTCTTTCTAGGCCCTCTACATCTCACCAGTCCTCATCTTTCTTGAATGGGTGACTCATTCTATATGCCTTCCCAAGTGAGATCTGTCACCAAGAAAATATTGCACACTTTTACAAATCCCATTATTTTCGTTTCAAAGATGATTCAATTCTTTCTCTGTGATTTTCTACTTGATTGACAATTTTATTGTCTTTTTATTTATGTAGATTAAAATATACTCAAAATTTGCTTTAATAATTTTTGTAAAATCTAACTCTCTTTAACTTTTGTCAAATCTGACTTTACCCCTGTATTAATTACTTGATCTCCAAATTAGGACCGTTTTCTTCATCAACCTATTTGTTCTACTCTTTGGATGCTCTTTTTCTTAAATCCTGTATTCTTCTGGAAATGGTCTTTTTCCAGAATTTTTAGAGCGCTCTGAACATTTCTCCTCCCCTTTCCCACATTTTTTATATACATTTGTAATAGATTTTCCTCTTTTGACTCAAAGAAATTCCAGTCTCTCCCCATTCACACCCACCCAATTGACTAAACACTAGGAGTTCCTGTGAATCAAAATATGTCCTATTAAAACTGAAAACTTCAATCACAGATATGCTTTGGCCTATAATTCTTTTCACTTAGAATGAATTAAATCATAACTTATCTGGATTTTGCATACTTCTCTCTTTTCTCTTTGCTTTCCCTGAACTATGCAAAACCTTCAACACATCTGTTATGGATGTTATTCCATCATGGTTTTTTTCAGTAGTATAACACTATATATACTTAATTAATTCACTAAGTGCCTCCATTTTGTCCCATAGGTTCCTTGAATTAAAAAGCAGACTATTGTTCTTGATGACACTGTTGGGACTAGCTCTAGATGTTTTCCACTCACTCTGCTATTTATCTGATTACCATTCTCATAATTAATAGGAGGTGCAGTTTCCACGTTGCTCTTTCTCCTATCCACTAATATTTCATTATCTACTGTCATAAACTCATTTGCCAAATTTTCCTTTACAAACACATACAGAAATCAGTAAAAGTCTTTCTCAATCACCAGTCTTTATATCCTAAGCACCTCCCATCACTGACAAGCCTCCAAGGTTTCCAGAGGCTACTCTTGGCAAGTCTATCATATCCAGAAAAAAAAAAACCCAAGAGGAAAGCCTCTTTCCGTGAATGTGTCTCAATGGTTGAATATCCTAAATCCCTGGTTATTGCAATAGCTCTTTACAATCTTACTTTGACAGTTAAGTTTATACCTACAAGCAGAAAACCGATCAGGTAAGAGAAGTATTTTATAAATAAGAGAACTGGAATCCTGGTAATGATTTATCATGGCAATTTTTGAAGCTGCAAGATCTGTTTTTTTTGGTCTACAACTAAGTTAAGTCATCACAAGCTGTTAAAAGTTTTATTGTTATTTTTTCTCTTTGTAATAGACGTCAGTTTTAAGGCAACCCATATGGTAGAGAGAATTTGATGACAGTCGTCCCAGACATGGCACATACCCCTCAATCCATATGCTAGGACAGATCATTCCTCAAAGCTGACATCCAGTCATCGAAATAGTGATGTGGGGCCATGCACAAGAGCACAGAGGCCTGAGGCTCGTGAGTACATTGATTAAGCCAAAGTCACAGTTCAACATGACATTTACAAATAAACCAACAAACTCCAGGCTATCTTATCTAGAACAATCGTAAGTTATTCTGCACTTTCAAACCATTTTATCTAGGACTAAAGGATAGACACAATTTCAGCTACCCTTAACCACACAATAAATACATACCTACTATAAAATACCCACAAGATATTATTTATCCCTAGCCCTGCAGTATTGACAACAGTATTTAGGCTAAATATTGGCTCTTCAACAGTTAAATTAAGCTTTCTCCATGTGTACATGCATTTGCACAAGCACTAGATGTTTCTTACTGAAATTATCAATAATAATAATAATCAACAATATTGCTAGTTTTAAAAAGCTAATTCAGCTTAGTTCTTGCAATAACATATGCACTATAAAGAGAAAACAGAGATAAAATTAATGCAAGACATGAAAGTAATTTCCTCTCTCTTGGCTTACTTTATAGTTGAAAAAGAATTTTACCCATGAAAAAAACTGATTTGGTTTTCACTAGAATTAGGAAAGTTGGTGAAAAGAGAAGAGAAAAAGTCATCAGCAACAAATCAAAATTATACTACAATAACACGATTCTAACAGCCTTTTCTGTGAATACATTGATCCCTCTCTTCACATATTTATTCCATTATCAGAGAAAATAATGTTGCTAGCTTCCTTTACCACTAAACTGAACTTATTCTGATTTCTTCCTTAGTGTTGTTGATAATAGAGTCTCGTCTGAGTACTCATTAATACCTTATTCATCTCCTTTAAAGAAAACAGAAATATAAATTGCTACACATAAAATATAGACTATTATTACACAAGTGTTTAACATAGGAAAGAAAAAATTATGCTAGTGCTAGATACAGTATTTTCATATACACAGTGGGTGAGATAATCAAATGCATCTCTGAAATTAGAACAGTAACAGTTGGAGAACATCCAGTTCGGATGGATTTTGCTTTGCTTTCCTTCCTTGATGTATCCATGGGTTTGAACTGTTTTCTCCATTATAGTTTAGTTCTCCCCTCATCATTACTCAGTTTCTTATTAATTCCTGTGTGTTGTCTATAAGCTCTCTTACAAACTGTCTGGTATAATGGCCACACCTTCACATTAGTCATCTCTATTGATTATTTCCATCCTGAGATATTACTGCAACAAAATATAGAAAATGAACGAAGAAGCAAATATGAAGAAACAAGCAACATGCTAGAACCTCAGGCTCATTAAGGAAGGTGCATGCTTTGATGAAATCCTGTTTTCATTGAGTCATAGCAAGCTACAAAAGTTAAGTCACCTCTGGTTTAACTGTCTCTTGGGAGATGTATGAATGACCTTGCTTAATGACATACTACTACTTCCCACCTTCTGGACTTAGCACATTACTAGCCCTGTTCTAACATTCTAATACCCACCACTCAAGTTCTATTCTTTGCTCCATGTTCCCCCTCTGTATCAGTAAAGTCTCTTTACATAGGCCTATATGTATGTCTGACATACAAAGGAAAAACTGTTCCATACTTCTGATGCACTTCTTGAGATAAAGAAAGCAGAATTGCATGCATTGTCCTAGATGTGTGCACAAATTTTCATATCTCTATTCCTTTCCTAATAAACATTAATGCTTGATTTGCATTTTCACCTTTAATCAGTGAAGGTGATTAAAGGAAACAAAAATCAAAGTGCAGTAAAGATATTTGTAATGGAACATTTTAGAGAAGGAGTAATCAGTAATTTCAAAATTTCCTTAATCAAAACTCAAGACTAGATCTGTCAACAGTCACAAATGTTTTTGAAATGGATGACAAGATAGTATACTATTAACAGGTATTGTCCTGTACTGCAAAAATAGGTATAATTTATTTCAGAATGGCACTGAGGAAAGTTATTACATACTCAAGACAAAATAAGCCAAGTGTGCTTTCCTTGCTCATTTCTAATTTGGCAGATTTTAAATTCTCTTGACACCAGAAGAGAAGCTGAGAATAGAACTCAATTTGTGAAGTTAATTGTAGCATTATTTACAAGCAAAGGAAAAAGGATAACTGGTTATCTATATGTTATCCCATAAATTTTTCAAGTTAATTGGGATAGTGGCTTCTAGAAAAAATACTGAAATGAGGGCAGAGTTTGTTTGGTTTTAGCTTTAAAATCTTCTCTATTCCACAGAGAATGACCAACCCTGTTTTCATTGAGAATAGCCCACACTTTCCTCGGTGGTAGCTATAATTTTCCCTATAATGTACAAATTTAAAGTCAGCAGTATACTTATAGGAATTTAAACCTTCTGTCTCTCCATAGATTAAGCAAGAAAATGGTGGGATTTTCTGTTCTTCAAATGACTGTGAATAGATGATATCTTTGTAGAGAAGCAGGTAAATTTTCTGACAATGAAAATAATCTGTCAGCAAAAGACCTTTAAAATTAACCTACAGTTTCTCCTGCACTAATGGAAGAGCTCCCTCTCCAAGGCAGTTATCTTCATTAAATTCTTAGCTCTCATAAATAAATACCTTTTCCAATACAGAATGAGAACGTCTCTACAACTGACGAACTTTGCTTGCTTCTTCTTAGCCCATTTTGTACAAAACCAGTTAGAAACTTTAACTTCATTCTAGGCAATGGAAACTTTTAATTTTAACAGGGCCAAGATCCCACCTACACATTTTCACTTAACAGACATTCTGTAGAGTCCTCCAAATAAACCTAATTACATTCTGCACATGGAAAAAGCCAGGACAGAATAGTTAAGAATTAGAATAGCCACAGCCATCCTTAAAAAAGCACAATCAATCAGTACAAAGCCTTACTGATGCAAATGTCATGTTCCCTGATGCAAAAGAACAGCTAATGCTCTGTTCTAAAATTGGTTATAGGACTTAATCATCACCAAAGAGCTCTACTGGATTCAGCAGAATGCATTTAGCTACAAATATTTTTCCCTAATGCAGTTTCCAATATGGAACTTCACTGTAGCAAAGCACGGGAATTTCAGGCTAAATTTTAAAAAAGAAAGATTAAAAATTGGGCACACAAGGTGTGGGCAACCATTTAAAATACAGAGGAAAAATATTATTACTGACTACCTCTTAAAAAAAAAAAAAATAGATAGTACCAAAAACCGCCTTAGCCTTCTATCAGTACACAACTGGGACCATTGTAAGGCAAGCACAAACAACCGTGTGCTGCAGCAGAAAGGGGAATGCTTCATAAGAGAGGTTGGGAACCAGATGGAATTGACTATGCTGCAACTTGCCAACTTAACTAGGGATAGGAAAATGACCTATTTTTTCTGGATTTCACTGACAGTGCAAACTATTCACTTGATAACATTGCCCATTTCTCTTGCTTTACGCACACTAATTTCCAGTCCACAAAGCTTTGGATGTTCTCATTTGTCTTCCAAGGGCAAATCTATCATTGTTGTCCTCTCCTTTGAGGAAAAGGAAGAAGGAAGGAAGATCAACCAATGTCTTTTTTTCCTTTCCCCCTACACGCTGTGCAAGAGTGAATTAGAGAAACACATTCATTACTGAAAGGAAGATGAGTGTGACATGGCTGAAATTGGTTGTTGGTGGTTTGGGTTTTTTTAATTGAGAAAAATGTAACAGTATCTTCAATTACACTGTAGAGTTCATTGATTTCAGTGGAAAATGTGAAAATGGAAGAATGAAGGAAAAATTAAAAAAGAAAGAATTGTGGCAACAGTGAAACAGGCACGAAAAGGAATATTGGAAGTGCAACAAAAGCTAAATATAAGGAAAAAAATGCTTCTCTTTCTCCTTAAGCTGATTCTTTTTGCCCAGTTTTATGCTGCTATAATCTTATTGGTTATTTACATTTATACTTCAATATAACTGTAATCAAACAAATGACATACTATCATTTTTGTTTATTTTTTGTGTTTTCTTTGATCTTGATTGGGGTTTATTCTCCACTGCCTTTAATCTACATTGCTGACATTGAAGAATAGTGAGCATAAGGTACACATTGCTTCCTAAATCCACAAATAGGTAAGGGTAGAAATACTTTTGTTTCTATAATAAAACAACAGACAAAATTACCTTTAGTGACTGAATACTTGTTAAAAACTTTATAAATACTGACAAGCATGAGGAGCCCCTCATTACCCAAAACATCTTTGAAAATGTTACCCTGACTAGATGGTAGCAATCCCAACAAACAGCTGTTAATACGTCTCTTTTTAAATAATATCTTTAAAAATATTTCTTCTTACACTATTCATAAAATGAATCACTCTCACACGCATTTCAAGATGAAAATAATTCTCTCTGAAGTACCCCAGGCACACAGCTTGTAATGCTATGTCTTCTTAGGAGACAAACTATATTTATGTAATTATGTGTATTTATCGACAAAATGTTCTCTCTGAAAAAGGTTTATAGTGGAACTGTGTCAGTTTAAAGACAGAAGAAAATGAAGAGACCTGCCTGTCCATAATGGTAGAAAATCTTATCTTTTGTTTACGTTGGCTTTAGCAGGCAACACAATACTGAAAAAGATAAATTTACAACTGGAGAATCACAGCTGTGAACATGAGAGTTCACAGCAAGCAAAGTACCAGACTGCAATGAGCACAACTTAGGTGTTCTAGGCAGAACTCTTTCAAACACGGTGAGGAAAATCCAGAAGACACCACTTTAACATTCCTAGTCCAGTACTCAGGAACAGCATGGATTTGTTTTAACTTATGAACATAAGAGTATATACTTCTCCATCAAACATGGACCAGAAATAAAGAATGTTTGAAAAATAAAATGTAAACTGAAAGTAACAGCAATAGCTCTGTGACAAAACCCTAAAATAAGCATTTGTGACTAGTGTCTCTTTCTGTTAGAAGACTAAGCGATAGCAGTGGCAAGAAGGGAAGATGCAGCAGGTCATTTAGCCAGACTGTGCAAACACAATATTCTAATTTTGGTTCCCCCCCCTTTTTTTTTTTTTTTTTTCCCTTTAAATCACAGTAAATAAAAAGATCAACAGCAAGGAAGTGCAAGCCAAGAAAATCTTACACTTCTCTCTAAGCTCTAGAAAATATAATAGCACACAGTATAAAGCTCAGGAAGAGACAAGAGTTAAAAAGTAAGCATCCCAATTATTGTGGTAGAACTTTTAAGCAATTGTTTCATGGGTCTTCAAATGTATTTTAAAGGTGAAAACACAGAAAACTGTCTTAAAGCATGAAAAAGTTTTTCGCAGCCATCTAAACTGTAATCTGAAATTTAAAGCAACAGTGAATAAACAGGATTCTTAAAGGTAAGAATCGTGGCTCTACTGAAACTGGGGTATCACTGAGACCAAGGTTCATAACAATAATTTCTAAAATATTAAAATATATTCGTTTCCAGCATACTGCACAATTTAGTTTAATTCTTTTCTTTAATAATTAGATTAAAGTCACTTATCAAATACTTCACCAGATGATGCCACGAGGGCTGAAACATTCAACAGAAAAGACGAGGATGGGAGGAAGGTTTAGTCTAAGCAAGTCCCTATAGAAAAAAGCATGGAGCTGTCAGTGACTGTTTTCCCAAATAAGCTTGGGTTCCCTTGTACCTCTGTTCAAACTGACTCTCTAAATTACCATCACCTAATGCTCAAACCAAGTTGCCTGGTTCTGAATCATTTGGCCTACAGTTCTTTCAATATCATTTTGACAAAGTTTTAAGAAAATTCCAATCACTTTGGAACTCTTAAGTAAAGCGCCTTCATTTAAATATAGCAAACATATTTTTGCTACCAGCCTACAGAACAAAATGATTAGTTCTTTCAAGTTTTTCTGTGAGCACCATCTGGTCATTGCGATTGTTGCTATTTTACTTATCAACATGTTTTAACAATTTTTCTTTTGACAATTTAGTCTCTGACAGTGTCTTTTTGCCTGAGAACATGGGGTACTTCGTATTCTCACCACATTTGTGTTACCCACAGAGAGTGCTGGAAGCTGTCAAGCAAGATGGAGAACATATCGACAAGCTTTGTGGAGGGAAACAATTTCACATGGTACTTTCTTTTCAGGAGAGGAGGCTTTTTTCAAGTTCAGCTCTTTCTATAGATGTTGGGGTACCCTGTTGAATGATTCTAAGAAGGTATTTGCTCCTTAGCTGAATAAAACTTGCACTAAATGCAAAACCAAAAAGCTTTTGAATAGATAGGAACCTGCATGTTAAAGTAGTCACTTATGATTAGGAGATACTTATGTCTGAGAAATAATAAAAGAGGACTGTGGGAAATTAATTTTTAGTGAGGTAAGTGACCCATGCAAAATACAAGTAGGTGAGGAAGGACAACTTAAGATAAAGTGAAAGTGCAGCATAATGTCCCATTAAAATAAGTTAAACTTGTGGTTGGCGATAGGTATGAGCTAAAAAATAGATAAAAATTGTTCTAAGGTGACTTTGGTTTATTTGGACAACATTAAATCAGGTCCTTTTCTGGTATACCTTTTGAAATCTTCAGCTTATTCAAAACACTCACATTATACATTCCTAATCATAGCTGCAGATTCACAAATATTAACCACAATCAATTATAAAAAGGGTTTTTGTTTGATAGCTACTGAGAGGGAACACTTCTAATTTATGGCATGAAACATCTTTCCTGTGAAAGCTCACTTTATTATAGTATATCTTATGTTTTGGTCTTTAGCTGGATGTTGAATATCAGTTGTTTTAGAGAACTAAAGCCAAAAATACTTAATATGCTAGAAATTCATAGAGAAATATTTTTGACAAATGCTTTCAAATATAATCGTTCAGAAAAGATCATTGATTGGGTGAGAATTTGCTTATCATTTACTTGACAATGTATGTACAAGAAATAATGCATATGAACTTCATTTTTCATATTTGCACCATGAATCATTAAGCAGAGGAGCATATAATCCTCAGTGTAATCAATGACAATTTCCAAAAGGAATCATTGCATGCTCTTAATTACGATTAACTTTTTCTTGTATATAGATCTCTACTTTAAACTAATATTTACCAGCAAGAGTCTGTGTCTACTAAAAGATAATGTTTAAATTACATATTTCCAGCAAAATTTCCATACTACTACTAATCATCTACTGTTACCAAGTAACTTCCTATCAACAGGAAGGATCAAAAAAACATGTAAAGAACAATCTAGAAAACAGGGAATTGGGCTGGGTTCAAGCCTCTCAAGCAATCTACTTTTTCAGCATCACAAGGCTTTGGAGAAAGACTTCACAGTTTTTCTGAAGTGGTATCTTTAAAGTACCGTGAAATAAAACCCACTGTTTTAAATTTGTTCAACTTGTCACATGGTTTCATGAATGTCTTCCTGTTTAGATGATCACCCAGACAATAGAACAATTCTTTCATTGTCTACAATCACACATCTATTAAAGGCGCATGTGCACCTTGTAGAGGACATGTCATAAAGATGTATTGACAAAAAGCAGAGTTTGGATTTTCTTTTGGTTTTTGGTTTGTTTTTTTTTTTCTTTTCTTTTAAATTTATCTAAGCTTTGTGTCAAGACTGAGTTTCATTAGATTATAAGCGAACCAAGTCAAAATGGTTCAAACCATGTAAGAGTACAGTAACATTTCCAAGCTAATACCCATCCAAAACTCCTAGTTCTAAAACAAACGTAGCAAAAAGCCTTAGCAATAGCATCTGATATGGTTTCTAACGTAAGTATATCTAACATGAACAACATGGTGTTTTCCTTTTTAGTAAAACAATTCTTTTTTTAAGAAAAGAATACATGGTTATGATTTGAACTACACACACAATGGGAATGTCAGTGTACTCATTCAAATGTATCTGGGACCTCAGTGCTCCATTTGTGTGTGAACTTTATGAAGAGAGTATTTCTCTGCAATAAAACTGTAAAAAATTAAACTTTTTTAAAGTTCTGATTGGAAAAAATACATTTTAACTACAGGGAAACAACTAATTTAGATCTGCTGGAAAAAGAAAAATGAAACTAAGTAAAAAAACTAACCATGTTTACACTTATATTATTGTTTTAATATATTCACCCTTTGTTAAGCTGATTAAGTATAAATTGATTCTGTATTTCAGATATGGTCAATTTGTGTACTTCCTTTAAGTCTAGCCTCAAGATGATAAAAAATAATTCTACTGTCCTTTTCTTATTTTGAGCACTGCTCAGAGGAATCCATGTGACATCTAGCCTATAACACCCCCAATACAATAGCCCCTGATGGTTAATAAGTCACCTTACTGCCCACTACTAAAATGAAGTTATATTCCCTTCAGACTGGGATCATGTGATGTAAGAACTTCCTAACTTAATCTAATATATTTCCAACAATAGCCAAGCTAAACAATGTTCTGAAATTAAAAAAAAAAAAGTGCACTATTATTGATGGTCTTCTATTTTGTATAAAATCTTTAATCATCACTGGACAAACCATTCTGCACCTAGAAGCCAAACCTCAGAAAAGAAAAAACAAATTAACTGGCACCTCTGTCACCAGAAAATCCTGTGAATTTAATTTTAATACCAGTTCAGTAATTCTTTCCTTCAGTCCTTACTCAAGCCTTTTTTCTACTAACATAAACAGTTTTGCGCAATATCACATATACTCAAAGGCCAATAAAGCAGTGTTTAAAGAGCCTAATGTAGTCGCAGATTTTTAATATGCAGGCATCTTCCAAGCCTTTTGTACTGTTTTCAACTAGAATTCACAAGCTGCCTCTTTCCCACGCTCTCTGTTTTAGATATGAGTCCCGTATTCCCCCCGCCTTCCTGTGTAATTTCCTTTAGGTTCCTGCTTTGGCAGAGGGATTGGACTAGATGATCTTTTGAGGTCCCTTCCAATCCCCAACATTCTGTGATTCTGTGATCTCCCCATTGTTGAAACATATTAAGAGGTGCAACAGGAGTATGGTATGATATATAAGAAGCCAGAGTTTAGTCTACCATAATGAACAACCAAGAAAACTTTACTATAGCCACGATGCTTTCTTTCTGTGTCTTAGCTGCAAATTAATTTTCTTTGCCAAGATTCATTTTTAATCTTTGGGATATCCTAGAATCTGGTTTTAATGAATACCTGGGATAAGCAATTGCTTGGCATTTTCAGAGTTCAGAATTTTAAATACTTGACTTTTATTTGCTTTATAAGAAGTCTGAAATTGCACACATCTCCTTCTCCTACTCACAGCAGTCTGAGGATTAACATAAAAATTGACTTCAAACATTTCCATGATGAACTTTTTCCAAAACACATTAGGAAACGAAAATCAGAACTGCATTGATGATACAAATTATCCGGGACTCCAGCCAGTCCTGAGCACAAGCACCTCCTGTGGTTCATATAAAGGAATTTAGAAGCTAATTGCTATCCTATTTCTTGTTGTGCATTGAACTTCCAATTGCTTGAACATAATCAGCCTGATTATGCTTAAGCATTCAGTCAGTTAGACAGTTAACTGCTTGAAAACAATCTAATCGAAACACTGGACACTGGTATAGGTGCAGACTGAAAACACTAGCAAATAATGCAATTTTCCATCAATTTATGTTCTGGAAAAAACCCCCCAAACAGCTTAAAAAAACCCAAGCAACAGAACCAAAAAAATCAAAACCAAACCAAACAAAAAAAAAAAAAAATCCTCAAATTGTCCGAAAGACCCAGAAGGACTTAGCAATTGATATTGAAAAGAGAAAGGGCTGAAGAATATTTTGTTGAAAGGATGCCTTTAGAACATAGCAAAGTGTAGACATATGTTTTAGATACTTGATCCTAGACCTCAAAACTCAACTGCTTAGAGGCATGTCTGTCTGTGAGGTCAAGATCCAGATTAACCCAGCCTGAAATATTATAAAATGCCATCTACAGTAATTTTTGTTTCTTGCTTTTATGCTAAAGTCATGATTTAAGGAACCTAAAATGATCCTATATTGTGATTGTGCTATTACAAATGAGGAGGAAAAAAGGACCTAATAAAAGTATGACGCCTCAAGGAAGGGTTGTATATCTATTCAGATATCCATAGTTTCCTATCCTTCGTGCTATCCTTTAGCAATGAGTTAAGATGACAAAGCAGTTAAATATTCAATTTTATATATGAGGAATAAAGTCTTAAGAGAGATTAACAGACTTCTCTGTTAATAACACAGTAAACATTCCAGTAACATCCCTGAAGTAATCCAGATCTTTTGACTGCTAAAGCATGCTGCTTCCTATTATCTTCATTTAACCTTTCTGAACATCAATTCCTCATCCACTTACCATGTCTATCTATTTCTAGTTGAACATACAATAAAGTCTGTAGGCTTCCAGGTTTTGAGGAGGTTTCATATTATTTCCTTAATTTTTAAGTGGAAAGGTAATATTTCAGAAAGGGTACTACTAGGTCTATTAGATTAGAGTCAAGGTTGGAAGGATTCTTAACAGAAGTTTAGCAGTGCTGACTTTGGACATGAAGAGCCATAAATGAGAAAATCCAGCCCGCCCACGTGAGGTTGTATTTTAGCTACTTCCTCCTTTGCAAGTATGGTGGAGAGGAAAGGAGGCTCCCTCTGTTCATTATCTCCCATCAGCTGTTCAACATCCAGAAGGGATGCTAACTGAAATAAGCAAAAAAGTATTCAGGAACATCTGCAAGGTTAGGCTTCTCTGGGGACTATATTTCACTGCAAAGCTGAACTGCTCACATGGCTGCGTCCTCTAACCCCAATAAGGATGTCTGAGCACATCTCAAGAGTTGATGTAATGTCCATTTGTACTTCAGCTAACATAGATTTCTTTCCATATAAAAAATATTATTCATCTAAACTACCTATGCGAGCATGAGTGGGGTGGGGGGGAAGAGATGGAGAATGCCTGTAGGATGTAACATTAGGTCAAAAGAACCTCTCATTTTTTGCCTCATGTTTTTAATAGAACTTTTACTGTTTCAGCTAGTAAATAGCCATTCTGTTCAAAAAGGAAGCTTTATTGTAACCTTCAGACAAGCGGTGGGCCAGCATTATGGAACTGAACATCTTCAGCAGTTATAAATAAAAAATGAAATCTGCATGGTGCTCAGTCCAACAAAAAGACTGCCTGCTGAAAGTATCTGAGGGTTGAATACAGCCCCTAGTTCCCCTTTGGAATGAAAACTCTTTCTTCATATAAAAAAATACATAGAAATCAAAGTGGTGGGTTATTTCCCCACATCTTCTTCAATATCAGGAAACTGATACATCCTGAAATTTCTTTCCTTGTGCCAATCCAGCTTTATGCACCAATTATTTGGGGACTGTGGGTTGGAAGGGAAGATAATTCGATTTTCCTGTGCCTTTCATGCATTCAGATTTTACTTTTTTTTTTCATCCATCAATCCTCAGATAAAACAGTCTGGTTATAACAAAGAAACAAAAACAACACATCCTCAGAACATCCTGGTTTGGGGTTTTCAGGATTTTGCTTGGGTTTTGCAGTTTTTTTGGGGGAAGGTTGTTTATTTTCAAAAGGTAACCTTTTTCTGGTGGACATCTTGACTTCCTTAACACCTGCGGGGGAAAAAAAATGAAAATAAGGCTGGCAGCCAGCTGCACAAGCCTTACTTACTTACTCTTATGGTCTTGTTTTCCAGCTATCCAGCCACGTTGTAGTTGGAATGCCTCCAGATGTTTTAGAGCAATTAGATATAAATACATACAAAGCCAGATGCCCAGGATGGCAGAGGTTTTACAGGCAACCAGCTGGGAAATCGTTTGGAAAACCAGGGAGGAGAGAAAAAAAAAAACAGTTTTCTTAGGCCTGCTAAAGCACAGGGGTTACAGTGACGAGGTGAATAACTGGCCTTCTTGACTCTACATGACACATCTCAGGATGTTAGTGAGGAAAAGAGCAAGCTGAGGTGTACTTCATAGTTCAGGGACCTACCAGAGTGTTTCCAGCATGATAAATAGGAGACAAATAAGAGAACCAAGTACCACCACGACCTGGCAACGCCAACTTCTGGAGATCCTGCTCATTCATTCAGTCTCCCAGGCAAGGATTTAAGATCAGTCTTTTGCACCAGCAGAGTCCCATTTACTCACACATGATCTATTCAAGCAGGGAAAGGCCACTTGGGACTATTCCAGAGGCACACAGCACTGGAAACAACTAGAATCCCCAACTAGGCCTAGATGCTAACTTTTCTGGCTCAGTCTAAGACAAGATCTTTTTCCCTCTATGCTAATAATCCTTTTATTAGAGTTTGGAATGAGAACTATCTGTTGTGCTTTGTGTCCAATATCTTTGGTCCCAAATGAAGAGGGCTTTTTTAACATGAAGCTGTCAGCAACTAATGAGAAATTGAAGTCACTGTGTTAATTCAAGCAGGTCCACAGGGGACAGCACCATGGTAAGAATGAATAGATCATGCAGTGATCATCCAGGTCCATTTATGACTCACACTAGCAATATGAGAAGCTTTGTCATTAAAATTCACAGAAAATCAATTAAGAGAGATATAAAGCAGACTGGAGTTACCACAGTGCCTCTTTACAGCTTCACAGAAGGTAACAAATATAAAGGAGCAGAAGATGTTAGTCCCAGTAAGCTACCTCTGCTTGCCTAGTTAAAGTTCATTAAAGGAATTCAAGACTCATACTAAGAAGCAGAGGACCAAGGTAAGGTGATTTAGTTATCCAGTTGGTTCAATATTGAATCATGCAAATAACTGACACACTCAGTGATTTCTAATCATTTTGGCTATTTGGATTCTGAATCAGAGATAAAAATACAAAAAAATACACAGAAATCTTTATCTTAATGATACTTAACTACACCCTGTGGGGATAAACTTCTTAAAATAAATCTCTTCATCTACTCCAAAAGCAAGGCACTAGTTACAAGAATGGACTTCAGTTATTTTTTTAAAAATATGTATATATATAAAAAAATTAAGGTAATTAAAATCAGAGCTGTACTTCACTGATAACTCTCACACAACCTTAACAAACCTGACTGCTTGGGTTTCTAAAATTTATACATGGGGGCTGAACAATAACTTTATGGTTGCTTTATGTTATCAACAAAAAGTGAAACATTTGAGACTACTGAAATATATCATGAGTCAAAGCTCACAGATGCTGCTAATATTATTGGAAAAGAAAAGACAGGCATTGAAGTGCTCCTTCTGTCCAACAGGGTAGCAAAAGTGTACCAGATAAACTGTAACTGGAGCATGACTTAGCCATCTGATAATCAGAAGCAATGTTGTGCTAAACCAATGGTGAAAAAGCATATGTTGACCTTGGTACTTACCAAGTATGTAAAAAGAGGCTTTATCTGGTCATCTATGGGACTTTGATGAAGTCAACATCTGCTGTTGTGATGAGACAAGGTTGTTTCGGTCCGCCTTAGAAAATGGGATCTGAGCTTTTAAAGATTTTCCTGTCCCTATAAGGAGGACTAAAGAATGAGTCATGGTTCTATTTTGCTGTAACCTCTCTGATAGGAATAAGTTGTGCTATTGCTCCAGGGAAATAAAAAAAACACCAGTATTTTGCTAGGGTGCATAATCTACCTGAGGAATATAGAAACAATAAATTTATCAGAATGAATGCTGCTGTGTTAAAGGACTAATTCAGAGATCATTAAATTCTGCCAAAGAGAACGTCCTTGTGTGTAAGAAAAACACTAAACCTTTCCCTTTTCAGTGTAAGAAATTGTCTCACATAAAAGGTAAGATTAGATTAGATTTCATGAAAGCTTTCAACACTGGACCCAGCAAAAGCAAGTGGTCTGAAAACCTTAACAACTCTAATGATTTTTTGAAATACATGAGCACTCATGCCAAATTAACATCACCATAACAACGGGTCAATAGTCACACGCATAAATGGAGAGTGAAATGTTGAACTGATCACATGTGCATGCCCCAGCATGGCAACGTGAAGTTGCAGTAACTGCATGACTACATTAGAAAGCCAAGTGTTCTTTCACAGTTTTGAAAAAAAAAACCAGAGTTACTAAGCATTACAATAACAGGTACCAATTACCATAATCAGGCATATTGTTTCACAGGCCTAGTTTAATTTTTTTCCGTAAATGTGTGGCAATGACTGTTCTTCTAAATATATTTACACCATGTTCAGTAGAGCATTTCCATCTAGATTTACTTACCTTAGACATATTCCAGCACTTGTACTAGGATAAAAGTGTAAAGTGGATTTTTAAAAATGCCAAAACATTTTAATGAAGTAAACTAAATAAGACTACCTTTTGCCTAAATTCTTCTATTTCAGTGATTCCATCTGACAAGAAAGCAAAGGTGTGCAGTAGAAGGTAGGTATCTTGATGCAGTCCATGGTAAGGATCAGAATGAGGTGTGTTGGGTATGTATCCAGTATCGGAAAACAGCAAAGTAGGAAGAGCTGTGATTGCCACAAAACATGACCCTTGATATAAATACATGTCACAGCTGAAACAGCTCTGAATATACTTGACCTGCCAGTTTCTGCTTTAATAGCTGAGCCTGATCTGGGAGTGCTACTAACATTGCAATTGGGCTATAATAACAATAGTTGTTGTATTTAATAGATTGTTAAGACTTTAATTAGATTCGCAATAAATTCTTGTCTTTTTATACACAGTTTTTTCTTGTTTCCCTTAACAAGTGTAATGCAGTAGTCTTGAATGAGCTTCTCTTTTTATCCTCAGAAGTTGTGAGAACAGCTTCCATGCTTTACCCTGTCCAACAGTGTGCCTCATCATTATTCTGGAGGAATCATCTCTGAAACTAAGATGGAAGTTTACTTTCTTCCTTTCCTGTTAAGATTTTTTTTCTTACACCTCACATAGATTTGTACTAAGCAGTTGAGTCTCTGCTCCCATCAAACTTGAGGTAAATAACACCTTTTTAACACTGCCTAAAAACACAGGAGTGAGATAAAACTAAAATATGCAGCCCTAATGAGCAAAGGAACTATGTTCTCTCCACCTTCCATAAGTCACAAAGACCAAAACATTCTGGAGCATGTAATTCACTTTCAGCCTTGCACAGTGAGCTCTCTGCTCAGGGATGATCATGGATGAAAAGATGCCTCACAAAATTACAAGAAAAATGTCTGTATTCTGTTTTGGTTGCAATCCTGTTCGTCATAGCCAATCTTGTGTGCATCAGCTGACTTCCAGGAAAACTGTATGCAACAGCAACACCCTTTTTCAGAGGCTCTTCCAGTACCTTATCTAATAATGGCTCTGTCACTTTTGAAGACTTCCCCCAGCAACAAATCTACTAATCTTCCAAATCCTTATTAAATTCCACATCCATCTCTTAACACTCCTGCATAATACCATAGGACTGGCCCCAGGACAGAGGCCAAGTCTCACAAACTTCTTATCCTCCACATCAACCCTTACACATCTTAGACTGGAGCTTTTGAACAGCAAAACTTTCAAAGAGTGCCATTATACTTAGATTTAGGGATAAATTTGTTTGTAATGTTAAGCTCCATGCTATGTCAGGTTTGAAACAGTTTAAATTATATAAATTATTTATTACTCATCCTCCTGGAATGTTCCTGCACTTCAGAGCTCCAGTTCTACTGTGCTAAGCATTTCATGAAGCCAAAATAAAAGAGAAGCTCCCAGTGTCCTTCATGTCTTTAGATAAATAAGGAACATTCACTGTTGAGCTCTAGCATACAAATTCAGTTCAGATGAGAAATTTTCCAGACTGGTCCACTTCCTATCTATGTTCGAACAAAACCACAAACAAACAAACAAACAAACAAAAAAGGAACAAGAGTTTATAAGGAACAAGAGTTCTTTAAAAGTGAGTCTCTACACGAAGCCCGTTATACTCACCCAGCACTTAAACATGGGACAGCAGGCAGTTTTATCAGTCTTAACTACCTATTTCTAGTTAATTATTTAAAAAACTAGGGAAAAAAACCCTATCCGAAATATAAGACATTATGGGTTTTGGTTTTTGTTTGTTTTTTTTTTTAAATCACCAAGAATTCCCCATATAAAAGGAATGGAGAAAACTAAAATTCAGAAGTGGGAAAACAGAAGGACTGTAAAAGTGAAATGGACTTCTGACAAATGATACTTTATAGAATACGAGTTCACAGACTGAGAAAACAGAACACTTCAGCACTAGTAAAATAGAATATTGTATATTCCAGCTGAAGCACAGATTTTCCAGTATTAGTTTTTTAAACTGGCACAACTACTTGCCAAGCCTACTGAACTTTGAATTTTTGAGTTTTTTGGGGGTGGGGTAGTTGGGTTTTTGCTGGGTGGTTTTTTGTTTGTTTCTTTTAATGTAGTGTGAGAATGGTTTGAAAGGTATGAACTTCCATTCTTAAACTCATAGGTTACCTGAATTACCAGGCCTGTTTGTGTACTCCCAGCTTTATCCCAAACAGCCCAACAACATTAAACCCTCACGTAAACATTGTTAGATTCAAACTGCATATCTTGTATATTCTCAGAATCACTGAATGTTGGGATGTTTATAATCTTTATGAAAGATATACCTGAGTTAAAGTAATCCAGACTACTTAGAACAGAATTAAGAAATGCAACTTTGCAGAATTAATAGTTTTGTTTTCTGTTTGTATCAGACCATTATTTGTAATAATTTGCTCAAAACCTTTCCTATGCTATTATCTCCATACAGCTATAGAAATTCTGGAGCCTTAAAAATCGAGGTAGAGTAGGGAAACATTTCAATTTCATGGCTGAGTTATTCTTTCTAGACTGCTTCTTATAAGCATCAGTATAAACCATAAGCCAAGGTGTTGTAAGATGTGGTTGTCTGTCTCACTGTGCTACTCAGATGAATGGCAATGAATTAAATTGATTTTTCTACCTCAAGTTGAGTCTGTTTTGCCTGTGACCATAACTGGTGAGTGAGCCGTCCCTGTCCTCATCCTAATCTGTGCCCCTTTTTTGTGATTCCCATCCCATCTCACTGGGTGGAGGGGGTGAGCGCAGGACCACATGGTCTACCTGTGGGTTAAACCACCACAGCCATTCTTCCAGGGACATACTAGCAACACTTAGATACACTAATCTGCCCTCCTCTTTCTCTTCCTCTGGTTACAGGCTATGTGGTAACAAGCCCTACTACTCCATAGAAGAAGCAATTGGATGTCCTTTACTGCCCAGTAATGTCCAAGACTTCACTTGTTTTTTCTGTAGCTGTTCCAGTTCTCAGTTGCTTCTATTTCCTTCTCCTTTAGCTGTCTACAGAAGTCAGTTATTCTGATCAGATGGCAATAGCTTGCTTAGTATCAAGCATACAGACATACTCATGCTGGCTTTAAATTTCACACAAAAACAGACTTTCTGACACACCCTATCTTCTTGTCCTCCAAAAATTATTCAGATCTGAGAGGATATCATTTAACATTCTCAACTTTACATATAGAATCTGTTGTCTTGGAGGAACATGATTTACCTCTGCATTAGAGAGCTGAAATAAGAATGAGAAAAAAATCCTAACACCTCTAGCTCTTTAAAATCTCTTCATTCTGGTAGCCATACAAGCAGAAAACTTTCAAAGGAAGATGAGATTTGCCATGCCCAATCAGACCATTGTGCACAAAGTCTGCTATCTTGCCTGTGCCAGTGCTTCAGAGAAAAGCAAAATGAAATTTCTGGAATGCTCACACAGTAGTCAGTTTTGTATCAACTGTTTGCCTCAGTGCTGAGAATTTTTTTCAAGGCATTAAATCCCACTTCCTGGCTAAGCAAAGTGAGGCCCAAAGCACTGCTCTTTAGAAGACAACTCAAATTGCCACTGTTTGAAGTTTATTTGTACACACAAAAATGCTGGTCTCTTTCAAATGCTGTCATACTTTCTCATTTCTCATGTCCTTCATGTATGCAGGTATTTTTTGTTTAAAGAAGACTTGAGTTGTCTACCACTTGACATGAGAAGCACAAAAATGTGTTAATACAACATATACTGCATTCTTTTTACAAAAAAAACTGTGGTTAGCCTTAGAAATAATTTCCCTAGCACAATAAATGCCTAGTTCAGAAGAAGAGAAGTTTTGCTGATTTACCTTAGTGAATGAAATTCGTCAAAGTGAGCTGCTCCATTTTTCCTTTTCTTGTATGCTAGAAGAGAGCCTACTGCCCTGAACTGCATTACTTTTGAACAACTGTGGCACACACATGCCTTCTATATATATATTTCTTCCACGGAACTGCTCTAAAATATTGAAATGGATCTACTTCTGCTGAGATAGTTCACATAGGATTCACCTGTTACTGCATTTCAAAGTGTAATCTGTCACTTATGTGACAGTATAATCATTAATCTGGAAGCATACAATAAGCCACATCAATGCAGATAGCAAGTTAGGGCTTTTAAAATATCAAGAAGATACTTTATTGCATCCTTTGGATTGGATACACAAGGTAACTTGGGTAGAATACAACCACAAGTCATCTTAATCATAAATACAAATTTTAGGCTTAGATAGCAGCTGAGTATGCATTTCTATGAGTGGAAACTGCTCATCACCTCCACATATTCATACTCACAAAATAAGTTATCATGTACCTAAGGTTTTGCTTTAGGTAATGCCCAAACTGCTTCAGTCTTGCTAAATGACAGTTCAGTGACTTATACCATTCCTACACCATTCACAAAATGGGCTTGAAATCTGCTGTTAATATGATCTAAGGTATGTTCTCAAAGCATATCTCTAAATGGATCAGGAGGTACATAACCAACAGATGCAAAAATAAATAAATAAATAAATAAATCGTATCAGTATTCTTTATATACAAAACCTCAAATGAGAGATTACTCATCCATAGAAGAGAAGATATTTGTCAAGTCCTCTCCCTTAATCTCCTGTGAAAAATATTCTATTTTATAATGAACTAAATAACCATCAATTCAGTAAAAGAGTGTAAGGGACATACAATTACTTTTTTAACTGTGCTATAGCAATCACAAGAAGTAGGTAGTGTCTAGAGTTCTGTCTTGCCTTCAAATACATCAATGATCTTTACAGCCTAACATGCAGTATTCTAGTTAAGAACAAAATTACTAAGTAAAAAGCCCAATTCTCTTTCTTAGTGGAGTTTTTGGGAAAGAAAAATGGTCTTATTTCTGATTTGTGGAAGAGACACTTCTCTCCGGTAAAAAGTTTCAGAACACAGCATCAAATAAAGTAAGTTGTCTATGCACTAGGAAGTGACAGACTTTACAATAAGTCCTTACCAATTTTTTAGCTCCTAGCTTAGTGCTCATGCTTCTGTCATTGCTTTCATCTCTCCCTAGATATCGTCTTGAAGACCATGAACTCCCTTGTATCAGTACATAGTTAATAATTAGAGTCAGAAAATTCACCTAGTAGATAAGCACCCTCTCTTGATCTAGCTTTTAATTTTTATATACATGTAAAAGATTTTAAATTATCAAACTGAGTTTTAGAACATTAAATTCTAATAACAAAGTTTATGTATTTTATTAATAAAATAAAAATAAATTTGTATTTTAAAATTTGTTATCACAGTCTTAAAAGACTTTGGTCTTTATGTCAGAGTGCTGGATTACTTTACCAAATTCATTTAAGTCATTAGAAATTTAAATCTCATCAGGAACAACATTGTGTCATAAGCCGAAGTTGTGGTGAAATTTCTAGAGAGATTATCTATTTTAGAAGTTCTTAATTAGTAAAGAAAGAAAAGGAAAGAAAATTACATGGCAAAGACTCACTGTCCATTAGAGAGAAGCAGGGAGTAGGAAACAGGGAGGAGGGAGCAAAATATCAGGAAGCCCTACGGCTTAACAGAATCATAGAATCATGGAACGGTTTGGGTTGGAAGGGACCTTAAGGATCATCCAGTTCCAACTCCCCTGCCATCAGCAGGGACACCTTCCACTAGACCAGGTTGCCCAAAGTCTCATAAAGTAATGAAATCTCTAGAAAGGTATAAACTGCTCCTTTTTCATAGTACTTCATCTGATACTGCCTTTTGATACTAAACCTGACCTTTTCTCTTTCAAGTCCTCTTGATTGCAAAGGGAGCACAACTGTCTTAACTGATTAAGTTGTCACGCAGAACAGCAGTAGCTTCCCTTGTATCAGCTTCTCTGAATACTCTTGTTAAGCACTGTTTGGTTCAATAGAGCTTCCTTTCTTATTTAAAAAAAAAAAAGTAATTTCAGCCTTTTGAGCCCCAAACATCATAAACACAAATCTGAAAGATAGTATTAAACATATAATTTTACCTGATTTTTTCTAAAATGACCCTTTGTTCGTTAAGAAAAGCTACCATACCTTCAGTGGCATAAACTATTAAGAAAAACGCAGCATAAACAATATGCTGTGCTCCACTGGAAGCGATCATCCAACAGACTTTATGAATATGACAAAAATCAATTCAGGATGCCCATCTACTTTCAGCTAGCTAGTAGAAGAACCATAAAATTCTGCCAGAGCCCACTGGAAGATCAGACCTTTGTCAATATAAGATTTCTACCGTGTGTCATTTTGAAAAGTTTTCAAAGTATTGCGAAAAGCTTGATGAAATAGCTGTAATAGGGCTGTGCCTGTGTACAAAGAGTGCTTAAATACCCAGAATTCAGCTACACAGCCTTCAAATCCTGAAAAAGTGTTTAAATGCATTTAGCATTTTCTGACTTAACTTCAGATCCCCTGAGTTCATTAGCTGAAAAAGTTTGTTAGTGACTGGGTAGTCTGACAAGAGCCAAGTCTGCATCTCCTGCTCCATGAGCCAAACAAAGCTTCCTGGAGCTGTGACACAAAGGTAAGAGCCCTTGAGTGACTAGAAAAAGAAGTATGGCCTGATGCCAGATGATTGCCCTGAGACAATCAGAGTTCTCATCACTTGTCATGTTTATTTTCAAGAGGACATAATAATTTAAGTTTTCAAACAAAAATTTGTTCATGCTGACAATTGTGTATGACTTAATTCATGGTTTTTGTCACTTGTTTTTTGGCCACTTCATAGTGGCCACATCAGTTTAGCCCAAAGAGGAAACTGGCTACATGTGAAGAAAGGCCAAAAACAAAGTTAATCCTTCCCTTGGCATTCTTTTGACTTCAGTAATCATTCAGAGTTCAGAGTGCTTCTGAGCCACAGACTGCCTCCATGCCACTGAATTTAACAGGTATGAAGCAGTTCTCTTCAGTTAAATTGCTCATTGACATTCTGAACTTTGATTCTGCGGAAATAAATTCCATAAAACAACTGCAGAATTGTTACCTGCCACCTGGTACCACCAATGGTTGGCCTCAATTTATTGTTATAAATGCTGAACAGCTTTTTTCCTATTTATTTTCCCTTACAGTTTTTTATTTATAGACTTTGATTATATGCCAATTTCACAATGAAGATAAAGAAATATGCAAAACTGTGAAGTCAAATTTAATAAGGATTTTCTTGTAAATTTAGTCTGTACATGTTACACCTTAACTCCTGCATTTCTCATAATTCTTTGTGTTTTGGAGACAGACATTCCCCTTGGATGCCTAAGGCATTCCTATCTAATCTTTTATTAGCTCTGTACATCCAGAGAACAATCTGGTCCACAGTGTATAAGAATTAACAACAGAAAAAAAATGCTATTTTTTTTTCTTTTCTCTACTAGTTGAGACACATTGCTAAATATTCAGATTTGTAAAAAATCCATGAGAATGGATTCCATCAATTGAGAATGAAAACAGAGAAACGAGGACTGAATTCAACAGTGGATGAAAGCAAGCAGTGTCTGCTTCAAATAAATATTTAAAGGTACTAAGAATAACACAGAAAGGAAATAAAGAATCTTCAAAGGGAAAACAACAGGGTTATGAATGGCATGGCACAAAAAAAATAGGAAAAGAAGACAGAGAAGGTAGATGAGGAAAGCAGTGCAGAAAGAAATCAAAGGTTTGTAAAGACTCACAAGCTACACAGGACATGCACAGAGTATGGAGGGAAAATCTGCAGAATAACACTGAAAAATAAAAACATCAGGAAAAGGAAAGCAAAATATTATGAAAGACAGACAAAAAAATAGTGATGTGTAGCTTGGTGTTGAGGTTCAAGAAAGACTGAAGATGTAAAAATGTGCTCCCTGCCATACCTTTGCTAGACTATGCCTTCCACCCTCGAGAAAAAAGGTCTCACTGGCAATGTACAGAGGGGGGGAAATTCACCAGTGACCTTGCTCCCCACTGTTAAGCTCTTATCAGCACAGACTCCACTAACTCCAGGACTAGAGGATAACTTACATGTTTTGGTTTTTCCTCATCATATTTGTCATCTTTTTTTTTCCTTTGGAGTTAGAAAGGAAGAAAAGCTTCACTGCCAAATGCAAACCTTATTTTCTTTCCTCAGTGTCACCAGGATTTTCTGTGTAGGGACTTGCTCCATAAAAGAGTCCACCCTCCAGTAAAAGTTTGAGGTTTTAAGTTTCTAGTGCTGTGCAGTATCAGTGCACCTCAGGCATCCTATGAAAGAGAAGACTGCAGGATTGCAGGCAGACTGCGACTAAGAGGCAAGAAGGAAGACTGACTTCAGTGACCTGTAAAAAACAGTATCAAACTGTTTGTCCTGCTAGGACAGGAGTTGGACTTGATCCTTGTGGGTCCTTTCCAACTCACATCTATGACAGCTATGATTCTATCAGGGAAGAATACCAGTGTGCACAAATCAGTTCCTTGCCAGGCTGTCATCACAGACCTGCTATCTATTTAAATCACATTTTATCTTCTTTGTCATGTTATGTACTCAAGGCAGCTATAAAGCTCCTGTCACAAAGCTCCTAACTAACTAAATTGTAACTATAAATACACATAGCTTCAATTAAGGAAAAGTAATTCAATGTCTCTACAGTTGTTATTTATAAAATATAACTGGTCAGATGCTAAAAAAATGTGACCAAGATAAGTAAGTAGTGGGTTTGGATGATTACAAATAAAAATTACTGCTGATAAATCTGCCAGTCTTAATAGATTTACATCTGCTAGGAAAATGGGGAGAGACAAAACTGCCTTCATGTGATTAATAAAGCTCATTAAAAACTTTGAGCTAACTCAAGAAAAAAAGTTAACTTTTTATTACTGAACACTAGGAGAGAAGTTTTAGTCTTTGAAGGTTTACCATAAACAAGATAAAAACAGAGCAAGAAATAGAAAGGCTGGTTTTCTGGTATGAGAACAATGTCCTAATTTGTGCTACTTATTGGGTAGTTAGACTTCCATTAACAGAAACAGAAAAAAAAAATCTTCTGATATCTTAGGGATTTCAGATGGACATAATTAAAACTCTACTGTGTACAGGGTAATACCTGAAGTAAAAATACACTTTAAAATGATGAGATACTTTAAAACACTGTAATTGTCAGTTCCTTTAGAGGATCAGTGGAATTTTTACATAAATTAACATATAAGATTTAAATGTACTAAAAATTTTCTTGTAAAGATAATTCCTCTCTATCTCCATAGAGGCAGCTTCCTCTTAGAAATCACCTGCACGTATGGTCAGTTTTTAATCATTAAAAAAAAAAATAAAATAAAAAAAAAATAAAGATGTGTTTGCCTTTTTCTGGGAGGACTATCATAGAAGAAAGAATGCTGGGTTGTTGTCTGTGTCTTGGGTTTAGGTCCTCCAAGCTTAGTTGCAAGCTTTCTATATAAACTTAAGGGAAAACAGAACTTGATCAGCCCTGTCTTTTAACTGCAAATGAGAGGAGGTTTTCCCCACCTCAGGACAGTGTTGATTACTGAAAATACTACTATATTGTTGAGAAACAATAAATAAATATTTTGCCTATAACTTATTTCTGGATATTTCCTTTTATTTTATTTTACATCTTAAAACACAAAAACTTCCCCAAACTTTCATAGAAACGAGTTAATAAAATGAAGACAGATTTAAAAAAAAAATGTTTTCACAGTTAAAAGTAAGATCAAGCTACATTCCTAAGATATACCATTTAAAAAGATAAATAACAAGCCAGCAAGTATATAAAACTGGTATTTGAATCAGTTGGGCCAAAAAGATGGGAAACTGTCATGGCTAATATAAAACAAATGAAGATGGTGCAAGGACATATCTAATTTTCCAAGTTTGGAATATAAGCTTGTATTATTAAAGCAAAACAATTTCTAACAAACCCAATTTTTTTTTAAAGTTGAATACTATTTGTGGTGACCACTGGTGAACTCTGCATATTATTTCAGAAGTTCAGTTGCACTAATTGTCTTTCTAGGTACAGGAAGGGAAGATGTATCTGTTCTTTTTTTAAGTACAAGTTTCTAATAATACACAGTTCTGTAGTTTAATTAGAAATCTTTCATCTTTCAATATTTTTAATAAGAGCCAGGAAAGAACCTGTTTTGGTATCAACTATCTTTAGTAGCAACACTTCACAGCATGCAACCTGAAAAGGTCAACTTGTCTGGCAGTAATATATAAAATACAAACGAAAATGAGAGTAAGGCAAATAATCTTGAGGTGGAACTCTTCTTCCACAAAACCAAAACAATAATAAGAATCATCCTGTTAGTATGAACCACACATTCTTCAGCTATGAGAGAAAGCATAGTTCTTAAAAATAAGTTTGCTACATTAAAGACAAAAAAATCAGATAAAATTCAGGTGTTAGTTTATTCAGTAGTCAGTGATTTTGGTCATCATAATTATTAGCACAGTATTAGTGTAACAATTTAACAGATACATTCCAGGTAAGAATTTTAATTCATTTACTAGTGTCCTAATTTCGCTAAGCTAGAGTTAATTTTCTTCTTAGTAGCTAGAATAGTGCTGTGTTTGGTTTCAGTATGAGAAGAACGTTGGTAGCATAGTAATGTTTTCAGTTGTTGCTGAAAGTCCAAGGACTTTGTGTTTTGTGAGTCTGCAGGTGTAAAGGACTGAAGGGGGGGGAAGCGCAGTAATTAGTGAAACCCAAATTGGCATTTGGATATGCCGGTGAGGTATTCTGTATCATATAACGTCATGTGCAGTATATTAACCAAGGGTTCACCAGAAAGCTGGGGATTCTCTCGGGGATCGTTTGGGCTTGCTCTTCCAGGACTGCAGTTTTGGTTTCAGGACTGTCTCTGCTTCAGGGATCACTGTCTGGCACAGGTTGGGCACTGGTCAGCAGATGGTGAACAATTTCACTGTGCATCACTCATTTGCATATTCTATTATTACTGTTATCACTATTATTTTAAGTTTTGTTTTATTTCAATTATTAAATTGGTTTTATCTCAATCCATGAGTGTCCTTACCCTTACCCCTCCAATTCTCCTCCCTATTCCCTGGGGCAGGCAAGAGTGAGCGAGTGGCTGTGTTTGGCTGGTAGCCAAGTGAAACCACCGCAACTAGTTTAAGACATGCTATGTTTTGATTCTATCAATACATCCAGCTGCAAAACAGTTTATTTTCTGTTTTCAACATCATGTGTAATCAGCTACTTGACTAATGACTTGATGCAGATCTCTACACAGGAGGCAAAGACCTAGAAATTTGCCTTTGAGAACTTTTCACATATCTATTACAATTCTGTGGGCAGCTTCATAAAGTGGTGGAAAAGCTATTCCAAAGAACTGCATCAAGGAAATAACACAGCACTATGTGCTTTCTCCAGGCTTGAAAGTTTTAATGGGTTATGTGAAATAACACAGAAACAACTCCTGTCCACAGAAGAGATTTAAAATGTTTTTATTTCAAGGATAACCAATTGTATGTTTAGAATTTCTGGTCCTGAAAGCTGCATTAGGTCCTTTGTATCGAGTGTTGAATCTTCCTAGAATCTAAATTGTCAAATTACTAGTTCCCCAAGGAGAAAATTTCAAGTTTTGCAAGTTATCTCCAAACCTCAATAAAAGTAAAACAACAGTTTTACTCAGATGGTTCTGAGCTTGATTGCCTTTCAAATACTTACTAAAACAGACTTGCTTTCTCTAGGACAGCTGCCAAACTAATGAAAATCTGGGGGTACACCTAGAAGAAATGGCAACGTGCACAAACGTTCCTTTCTATAGTGTTCACAGGAAATACAATGATTTTTTAATATCTATTTTGTTATGACACTCAAAATGGCATTAGGAATCTTTTTCCCTCAAAACAAAACCCAGTTTATTTAAGAATTAACCATTCATTCTCTCTGCTTAAATGACTTCTCTGTGACACATTCTGTATATGGCTCCTTTACATGACCACCAGTTAATCACTTCTGTTAAAATACAAGTCCCTCATTGCCAGCAAGAGAATCTTGCTATTTACAGAAGAATATTAACTCTGATAGCTTGTTTCTCCACAGCTACACTGCACAGTCACCTGCACCAGCATCAGACATGGTCTTCCAAAGCATCTTTTACCCAAATCGGTGAGATATCAATTGGAGAAGCAGACTATAAGGTGGGTGGAAAATTGTGTGGACAGCTGGACTCCAAGGATTGTGATCAGCTATATGAACAGCTGGCAGCCAATCAGTAATGACATCCCTTGGGGATCAATACTGGCACCAATACCTTGAACAGCGCTATTAATGGCCTGCACAATGAGGCAGAGCACACTCTCAGCAAGTTGGCAGTGATACCAAAAGGGCAGGGGGTGGTCATCAACACTCCAGAGGATAATGTAATTCAGAGTGATTGTAACCAGCTGGAGAAACAAACTCAAAAAAACCTCCAAGTTCAAAAAAAGCAGATGCATAGTGCTGTATCAGGGACAGAATAACCCCATGCAACGCTATATGGGCAGCCAGCTGGAGAGCAGCTTTGCAGAAAAAGTTTTAGGAGTGCTGGTCAAGAAGGAATTGAACATGAATCAGCAGTGTACCCTGGTGGCAAGGATGGCAAACAGTATCCTGGGCTCTGTTAGCAAAAATGCAGCCAGCAGGCTGAGAAAAATCAGAGAATCACACAATGGTTTGGGTTGGAAGCGACCTTTAAAGGTCATCTAGTCCAACCTCCCCTGCAATGAGCAAGGACATTCCCGTCCAACCTGACCTTGAATGTCACTTCTGCTCTATTCAACCCAGGAGGTAACAGGGAGGAGAGCTAGCTTCTTCTAGGATGTGCACAGTGAAAGGAGGAGACACAATGAACCCAAACTGCAGCACAGGAACCACTCTGTATCTTATGAAAATGTATTCTTAACCTCAGCTTCACTTAAAAGTGTGTGCATGGGGGAAAGGAATTTGCCCAGAGAGACTCATAACTAACTTCTCACTGCTCTGTCCAAAAAGTCACCCACTCATACAAACCCAATAGGACAAAAGATGACAAATCAAATTTACAATTTCAAAGATGTAAAAACTATTCCCTCAACTACTACACAACAATTTCTCTAATGGCAACATTCAGAAGTGATACCAAAACAGCACGGAAAACAACAGGAAGAAGGAACATTTATTTCACTTAGATAATCAGCAGCTGACACCACCTAGCAAACTAAATAAAGTTTTAAATCTAGTTCTAAGTTCTCCAAGAGCAAGTTTGAGTGTGTAAATGGAGACAATTTATACAGATATACCACCATGTGGTAGTTTTGGAAATTTTCTACTGAGTTTCCCCTTCATTTTTTAACTTTATATTTCACCAAAATAAGAAAGAACAAACAAAAGTGACCTTTCAGGCAGAGAAAAGATGTGGTTGGTCTTTTGGAAAACATTTTATTCTGCCTGTATAATAACGTAGTGGGAAAAATGTGAGCTTTTAGCAAAATGTCACTGTGCTGTCACAGTTGTTCGACCACTGTGATGAATAACAGTCAACTGTAAAACTGCTGTAGTTCACCCTGCACTAGGGTCACTGACCACTTATCACTACAGGGATCATTGTGAATAATGATGGTGGAAAATGTGGAGGTTGCTGGATAAATAAATATTTGCCATTTCCTGAGCAGAAAAAAAAAAAAAAAAGTGATAAAAATAGTTTGCCTCTGAATGAGAAGAACTGAAAGGAACTATTTGATGCTCTTGGTTCATCATTCATCAATTTGAATTTCAACATTCATAAGGTATGAGGTTAAAGGTAGTTGAAATTTTTAAATAAATGTGTATTTACTTTTACATAGACTATAATCAAACCATATTAACAGCACTATTTTGCTTTAAAACTGCTGGGTATTTGCTTCATTCAAAACAGTTCTATACGCATTAGATGATTAAACACTTGGGGGAATATGTATTTTGTTTCATGAAAAATGTATTATTAATTGGGAAGGCACAGCTTAACCAGAGGAACAAGGTATACATTTGTCTAATTTTTGCAAATAACTACTTTTGTTTCAGTTGTCTCTCACAATTATGTCACTATTGTCATTGCTCATCGCAGCTACTAGCATTCCTTGGGTAAATTCAGCACATTGAGACAAGAAAATCATAGCACATAATGACCTTTCATATATTCCTATGTTAAATATTGTAATTCCTATCTTAAATATTCATCATTATGATACTTTTCAGAAGTGAATTACAAAGCCATATGCACCAATCTTCCCAGAACCAGAATGCAGGTGTTTGCACATTCATTCACTTAGGAAGGAAAATAATCCCATGTGTCTCGGGATCAACAGGAACCAACCAACAAAAGTTGACAAAGTATATTAAATTGTCAATAAAGTCAATAAATACTTTCCACTATAGAGGTAGATATCATCAGCTTATGAATTTTGCTAGTAGAGGTTTAGTGAAGAAAAAAATAAGTCTTTATTGCCAAATCACTTATAAATTGTTCTACTCTATTGCTGTGGGTAAAAACACTATATTCTTCATAGTCTCATCCAGGAAGAATTCCACTT
Organism: Antrostomus carolinensis; assembly: GCF_000700745.2. NCBI lineage: Eukaryota > Metazoa > Chordata > Aves > Caprimulgiformes > Caprimulgidae > Antrostomus > Antrostomus carolinensis. Next base: position 52,978 of record NW_010290359.1, on the reverse strand, counting down.
GGTTTAAAATTAAGTATGTTCCTGAGTTTGATCAAACAAATAAAACACAGCAGCACTGTCACTCTGCAATGAACCTGTGTTAAGAACTCCTCTTTGATAATTCCGATGGCCATAATCACCTCAAAGATAGTTTTACAAATTAGTGATAATTTCTCATATTCACCGAACAGTTGAAGCAAGGATAAGTGTAAAGAAAATATCAGCAATCCTCGGTTACAACCAAGTCCATCTTTGCCTTGCATGATAATCAATATGTGGTTTGAATTCTGATCCCCTCAACTAACTACAGCAAGTCAAATCCAGGCAAACCTACTCCAGTACGGTGTGTGCGTGCTTTCCTTCAAATGTGGAGCACATGGTGTGTTTTAATTTTATGTCTAGATGCCTAGGATGAGTAGGTGATAAAAAGTTTCCCTTTTGGGGCAATAAATCAGTGGCTGAAGTATTTGGAGACCTTTAATCTGTAGTATCTTCCAAAAGAGTATTTCATTAGCCCCAAATTCCTCTGAGATGAGGAGCAAACATTCAAATTCTCTCAACTTTTTTCTTCATAGTTTCATTTAGTGTTATCAAGGCACCTATTATGACACAGAGCACACATCAATACTCTCAGTATGGGGCTACAGTCTAGCTTCTCACATTGCCCGTCTGGAAAGAGTAACTGAGATGTTGCCTTAGCTGGTCGGTAATCAATTTGGCATTGTCTTAAGGAGGGGAAAACTGAAACAAAAGAACTGGCAATGAAGAAATGATTCCTCTGATGATGATCATTCATCTCAACAGTATGATATCAGACAAGTCCTGAGGCCACATGAGTATCCTAAGAACAGATGAACCAAAAAAAGTAGGAGTTGGGGGTGAGCACGGATTTATCATCTATCACTTACCATGCTACAAGTTCATGACTAATACTGGCTAAGAACAAACATAGTAGATTCTTGATCAGATCTCTAAGGTCACGTATATGTGGCTATCCTGTTGGCTTGGCCCTTGCTAGCAGCCAGACTCCCATCCAGTCATTTGCTCACTGCCTGCCCTCAAAGGGACAGGGAGAGAAAATAAGAAAAACAGGAAAAAGAAAGCTGCTAAAGATAAAGTCAGGAAGATCACTTACCAAGTACTGTCACTGATGAAACAGGCTCAACTTGGAGAAATTAATTTATTGCCAATTAAAATAAGTATTTAGTTACTGATTCATGTACTGGGAAACAAAAACAAAAGAAGTAAACATTTCTACACTTAGGGAAAACACCTTCCTTCTCCTTTTCCCAGGCTCAACTTCATCCTAGATACCTCTCCTACCCTCTTGTTATGGCCACAGATTACACTCAGTCCCTTCCATAAGGCACTGGCCAGTGTTGGGAAGGGGAAGTTGTGGAGAAGACATAGGGGCTTCTCTTTACTACTCTTGATTTCTCACTTTTCCCATGCTCTGCCATGAGTCCTTCAAGGCTTCAATCCCTTTCGGCGGACACCTGCTCTGGCGTGGGTTCACCCATGGGCTGCAGACCCTTCAGGGATACATCCGCTCTAACATGGACTTACCCATGCGCTGCTGTCCCTTCAGGGGTGCACGTCCTCTGACATGGGTTTATCCACAGTCCCTTCATGGGGAGTTCCTGCTCTGCTATGGAGCACCTCCGCCTCTGACCATGGTGCTCCTTCTGTTGTTCATCACACTTTAGCTCTCTGGCATTTTTTGTCCTTTCTTAAATACATTTTCACAGAGGCTCCACCAACTTGACTGACGGGCTCATCTGTGTTCTGCAGTGGGTCCGTTGCAGAGCTGGCTGGAATCAATTCTGTCCAGCATGGGGTATCTTCTGACCTCCTTCTGCAAAGGCCACCCCTGCAGCTCTTCTACTACCAAAACCTTGCCATGGACACCCAGTGCAGTTATCGATTATCTTTGGTGAAGCTGCGAATACTCTGTTGCTGAACAGCAGATGGCAAGGCATCATTTTAGATGTCATGCTGAACCACTTCACAGTTTATAATTTCTTCTGACTTCAGCACTTCTGTTACTGAAACTGTTTCATTTTGCAGGGAATGAGTTGTTCTTTGTTATCATATAGGGTAGAACCTGATTCCACAGAAGTGTGGTTAATTTACCTTCAGAATAACAAATCACAGGCATGCAAAGGACCAGGACTAGATTAAGTAATTTTGACCAAATATTATTCTCTTCCCCCAAGTGATCACACCTACACCATGTTATCTTCCATTAAAAAGCAGACTGAAAAATGCACGTGAACGCTGCAGACCTTAGATAGTCAGAGACGGTCAAACTGACCTTAAGTATGCTATGTCATGAAGTGGGAGCATCAAGGCCAAGTAGTACACATCTTCACATGAGCTAATTAATCCATCTTTCTAGAGTAAATGAACCTGCATAGAGTTCCATGCTACAACTGCTAGACTGCTAACAGAAAATATCTACTTCTTTGACTGAAAGTCAAACACCAATAAATAAACCATGCTGAAGGAAGATTGAAGCCTGCATTTGACTGACCTTCAATGGCTTGAGGCGATTAAGAAGTTCTCAAAATACAAAGCAAAGCATTGACTTTTACGGGCCAAATTTTAAATAAGCCTGTAAAATTGCAATTCTTAGACTGCAAATGAAAGGGGAAAAAACCCAACCCAACCTTCAAATGCAATTTGAAATCCTTCTTTGAAAATCTCTCTTAAAAAGAGAAGGAGGGCTACAATCTTCCCCTCTCCTCCCCCTTTCTTTTTCCTTTTTTTCCCTATTTCACAGAAGTGGAGTACAATCAAAGGTATGTTCCTTATTTGATTAGAAATGTGTCCTGTACCAATTATTTTTTTCAAATAAGTCAGAAAAGACCCTTTTGACTTCAGCTGTCCTTAGCAATGACTTTTCAGCACACAGAACTTGAAAAGGCTCAAAACTTTGCCAGTAATAAATAAGAAAATCATGCAACAAAGGGTAAGAAAGATGTTTCCTTCTTAGCAAAAAGCAAACATGAAACAACAGAATAAAAGGTTTTTCTGCTGATTTGAGAAACATAGAAATTGAAATTACATCTAGAGAGGGTAAGTTAAATTTTTAGAAAAGTTGGACCATATTGAGGAAGAATCTACTTAAATACAGTAGCATTACAGGAGTAACTGCACCTCCATTCTGTGCCTTGTAACGGGTTCCTAATGCCAGCTCCCACTCCATTTCAGAGGGGAGAACAAACACGGATTAAAAAAGATGACTTACTGGTTAGAAGACTTACTGCAGAAGGAAATTCTTAGATCATAGCTAAGCAAAAGCAACTGAGGAGAAAGCCCTTAGAAGATGCTGTACAGGTGTGGAATAATTACTGGAGGTAACTTAAGAATCAGAAAATAGCCATGCTCACACACTAGGGAAAGGTGCAATGTTGAAGATCATCCCAGGGGAAAAATACAGCTGGTATGCAAAGAATTTCTCCAAGGCTGTCTCCCTTCAGAGCCTGGTCTGCTTATCAATATGAGGGATGAGAAAGTGTGGAGGCCCGTTCATCAACTCCTGTATTTACTTAGACATCTGACCAGTCTGGCGCCATGGGGGCTGATGTATTGTCTGTTTGTGACCATGGACCAACAGCTGGCACCCCTTAGACAAATACCTCCCTTTTGTGGACCCTGAATTATAGCTACACAAAAAATATGCCCCTGGCTCACTGACACCCCCCTTCCCCCTTACTGAGCATACACTCTGAGTTTTGGTAACTTCTGCCTTAAAAGGGAAATGGAAGTGTTTTCACCAATCACGGTAAAAATATGACTAGAGTCACCCAAGCTCCACCTTGAAGGTAAAAAGTAATATAAAAATGGCCCAAAGAAAGGGGGAAATTAGGGAAGATACCATCACGGACAAGTCAGGGACGACTCCATCGCAGACCTCTGGCCTCTGGACCAGCCGACGGGCTGAGCCTCTCTTCCCCACCATAGGGACGCCTTTGGGTAAGATTTACACTTAGCTGAGGATTTTCTTGGAAACTTAATATCTACGGAGTTGTTTTACTAACTTAGCGCTCTTTAGTAATTTTTAACTTTAATACTTGCATATACTCCTGCAGACAGTAGATTATCACTGGCAATCCACATGAACTCCTGTTGCTTTATTAAAGCACCTTATTTGCTTATTGACTTGCTGCACAATTCCTCACTGGGTGCCGTCTGATAGGCCATGAGAGTCCATAGATTGTGACTGGACGGTAGGTGCAGGGCACTATGGAGAGAATCTGGCATTACTGTACCCAGACTTGTAGTGTCACATCGAACTGTGTCTGTCTGTAATCAGCCACACCAACCCTGTGCCCGATGGGATGCCACTAAATGCTGCAGGTGTAGCTGTGTGAGTCCATAAATCGTGGGTACAGGAGTGCAGCGCACTATCAAGTGAGTCCGCCATTGTCGGACCCGTAGAGCTCAATTGGGTGTCACTCAGGATCTAAGCCTAGCTGCCCCCAGCTCCTCCAGTTATCTGAGAGTGAGTTGGAATGCAAGGGGGTTTATTTCCTGCCAAACTGCCCTACCACCACTTTCACACAACAACAGGTTGTTTCTGGCAATGTCTCCATCATCAGGTAGTGCAATACAATAACAGAAGAGCTGCTGATCAGAACTGGTGAGGAGGAGCCAAAAATCATATCATACATGCTTCAGATGGCTTTCCTTCAGACCAGGTATGGTCAGGTTCCAAGGAATGAATGCCCATTAGAGTGGTAGCATGTTACATATATTTCAGAAGCACACATATGATTTAGTTTCATCTAAAAGGAATGCAACTTGAGTTTCCAAGACCGATCCACAATGTGAACCAAAGCACAGTAAATAGGCAATTCCAGTAGATAGGCAATTCCAGTAGATTAGCTTCAAAAATGCACTCCCATTCTGAACTGAAATGCTAGTACAGACTTACACTGCAAAAGATGTAGCAGTTTGGCACAGCAACATCTTATATATGATACATGCCATTCTTTGAGTTTCAGCATTAAATTAATATCTGATCAGGATTAAAGCCATTTCAAGTCTGTGAAGAAAAAGCCCTAGCATGGTCACTATCAAACAACATTTTCTTTTTTTTTTGTTCCCCATTACTACTTCAGACCATTTTAAACCTAAATAACGACAAGTGAGGAAATTAAAGTTGTAATACAAACACTGAGCTCTGGAATCCCCCGTTACTTTCAAACAACTGTATAAAACAGAAACTTTATGCTCAATACTCTACAATACATCTAAGCCATTTATTTGCATATCATTTGGCTGCTAAAGCTATAACTTTCATTTCTATTAGCAGATGGGCCTGATTCTTCACTTACCCTGATATATATTAGCAGTGTTGACCCTGACATTCTGGATGGCTTATGCTTAGTTGATTAAAAAACTTGACCTTCCTCTCTGTAACACTGTTCTTTCTAAATCCAGCCTGAAGGTATTCGGCAGACATATGCACTCTGAGGTTTGCACTATTAACATCTGCCTAGGTTAAGATGCTTTGCAAAAACAAGAAGTATCAAATGTTGTCTGTATCTGCTGCAAAGACTAGCTCCTCTGTAAAAAAAAAAAAAAACAAAAAAACCAAAAAAAAAAACCACAAAAAAAAAAAAACCACAAAAACCCCAAACCATACATTTTTTTTTTCACTCCTGTATTTAGAACATTCTAGCTCTAATGCCATGGATAGCAGCTGGGAAAAAATACAGAGCAACAACTCGAAGCATTAATAAAGAACAGCAACAAAACCCAAAAACTCTCAACTTTCCTGTGGCCATTTCATTTAAATGTGAAATTGCATGTGTAAATAAATGACATATATGCAATACAGTGATATGTAAATGTTTCAAAGTAAATATATTAAAAACATGTTATACAGTGTTAGCAATGTTTTAAATTATTACTAAAAGCCAAAGGCAGACTTATTTGATTGCTTCACGGGTTTATCTTCATGATTTAACATATAGCAACTACTTTGCTTTAGATCAAAGTATTTTATCCCAACAGATTTATCTACCTAGTCACCAAGCTGATGCCAAGTAGACTAGCACAGATAGTGCCAAGAACTAATTCTTAATACATATATGAACGTATCACTTGTGTATGATTGCTATTTTCAAATCCTTTCATACTGTGGACTAATAGCATACAACATATGCCCTGCCATTACACCACTTCCTCTGGCAGTTATAACCAGTGCTTCCACAGAAGTTAAAACAAAGTACTTTCACTCACTTTGATGTAATGTAGCTGCTGGAAGCAAGACCATGTAGCCATCAATCTGTGTTTCATAGATCAGTACTGCCCAGAAGTTTAAAAACTACTTTTGTAAGAGGCAAAGACTCTGCTATCCTACTGTAAACAAGAAAGTTTAAAACACTCAACTTCTTCTGATTTTGCTTAAATATTTTACAACTTTTTAATATTTACTTTTTGAAATGTTAAAGGATTTACTATAGATTATAATGGAGTAAAATTAAAGCATAACTGGGGGCCTGCTTATTGATCTCAAGCCTGATGGTATGAAGAAGTTGATGGTATTTTTACAAAGTTCTTAACCATCCCTGTGATGATCATCTTTACACACTTTCTCATCTATCTCCAAAAGACATTTGTTTTCTTCAACCTGAGTAAACTACTCTATAAAGCCAGTAATAGGGAGAATGTCTGCCTTTTATATAAATCAAAGTGGTTTAATTTTAAACTGGTTAGAACTGTATCAGCCTTTACACCAAAATATATTTAGCCTGTGCATAATACATAAGCCCATATGAAAGGCTTACTGGGAATATGTACCAAAAACTACATTCCCTAACACACCAAAATTCTATCTGAATAAAAGTCTCACTAACTTTACAATGAAAGGAAAATATTTTAGTGGCAGTGCAAAGTGGCAAGGTGAGGATATAGGGTACCACTAATGATTCTTGACATATAGATGCTGAGTATCCAGCTGAGACACAGGTATTCATAATGTAGCAAACTTTCACAAACTGAAAATATCCTCAGTTGAGATAGGTTTTAGTCAACACCTTGAATACTCCAAAGACAAATGTAATGAGCCCTTTAGTCCTTTTCCCTCCCTGCCTCCTTTTTTTGGGTCCTCTCCTCCCCAGTTTCTGGGAAGAAAGGAGGTGTCTTGTACAGAATGAGTACATAGGAGCTTCTTTCCATGCTCTGATTAATCTTTTATAATAGTCTAAGCCTATGCAACTCATTTCCACTAAAACCATGCATAGAAGTTAACTGTCCAACCACTGACAGCCACATAATATGCTGTAATGTGCAGAGGACTCCTGTTCTGTCTGGGAGCAGTAATTTCTACTGGTTTTGTTTTCTTCATACATTGTGATATAACAGCTTCTATTCTTCACAGCTAAACCTCATGTAAAAAAAAATCTGAAAGAATGGTATCTCTTTGCATCTTGCAGAAATCCGCCCTTTTAAGCCACATTCTAAGTTTTCTCATGCTCAAAGATACTTACCTTCTAAATTTTATTTTTATTTCTTTGGTCAAAAAATGTTACCACAAGTAAACTTCCCCTTGAATAGTCTATCATAGAGGAAGCAACAGCAGTGTTTGCTATTCGGCACCAATTTTAATCCCCATCCTGTAATCTTATTTGCACAGGCTAAAGGATCCTTGGAAAAGGGTCTGCTCTCTGCACCTCTGCATCCTACCAAAATTTGCACCAGTAAATACCACTATCTAATGTTCTTGGGTATAGCAGAGCAAAATGACTATATACTACTTGAGGATCTTTACTCCTTTGTACTGAATGTATGTAAAGATATTTACATTAGACGATTATATGTGTAAATTTACAAACAGATTGCCCTATAGGCTCCTAGTAGTGGCATATCTGATAACGTGGGTCAAAGTTTTGTGTACAGTGTATATATTATGAACACATTCCTGTATCCCTTTAATATTGTTTATAGCAATAAAATATTTTGCATGCTATGTGCAATGGTGGCCAAAATGAGACTTATTAAACGTCATTAAATTTAAGGGACCATATCAGCATTTTAAGAGGATCCTTATTAAGATGAAATTCTGTATTTCAGCTTGTTGTGAAGTTATTTGACATTTCAGTGTCACATCTCACGCTCCTGATCAATAATGTAATACACTGTACACTAGATTTTAGTGAGTGGAAAGATGTTTTTGTAGGCATCAGTTATCTACTGAAGTTATCATAATAAGAAACTATGCTGTTAACCTATCTTTGGATTTATGCTTCTTTTCTATGCTTTTGATCAAATCTATGAACATTTTTATAAAATAAAATAGAGATGCTGGAAGAATAGCTCATCTGAATGCAAATGAGCTTTTTTTTTTTTTTTTTTAATACCTCTCAGGGCTCAGGGCTTATCTTTTTATTGCTCCTGCAGAAAGCAGGACAGTCTGGTTAGAGCCAGGGGCTAAATCAGAAATGACTTGACAATCCACTGATAACATGACATTTTTAGAATATATTCTCTGCTCTAAGCTCTAGTAAATAAGGGTGAATCATAAAGTGTACAAGTCAATCAGCTTAGGATTTGTTTTTACATGAAGACTTATGAAAATTTAAGTGTACTTTATTACCTGAAACAAACTTAAACATCTATGACGCACCACTGTCAAAGGTCAGAAGAAAGATTGCAAGAAAGTATAAATGAAATAGGAGTTTTGCTTACTAGATTTTCTTTGGCTTGTTTTTAATAGTTTGAGTTCTGCTGACCTATCTGTCATGTAGTATTAATAGTTGGACTTCCTAAGAGTCCTATAATATCTATTTAGGTTCTCTGAAGAAATTTAAGTACAACATACAACAAAAAAACTGAGGACACACATATGCACACACACATACTAAAGCCTTCAAAGCACTGACTTTCAGCCTCATCTTCCATCTTCACTGTTTCGAACAAAAGACTGTACTTAGGCCGTCCCCATAGCTGATCTTTCTCTTTCTAGGGATGTTTTTCACCACTATAATATCCATGTTTATGGCTGAAGGCCTGGAGTGGATTGTCACTCTGACTGCTTATGACCCAACCTATGCCTAAGATATTTTAATGTAGTCCAAGATAGATTCTGGCTGGAAGGAAAAATCTTTCTTCCTTATGTGAGCACCTGGAAGGGGTCTTGGGGATGACATGAAAGCAAAATCTAAAGGAACATATGGACTAGGCACCAGAAGCAGCTGATGGTTGCAGCTCTTGTATCTTTGAAGCCTATACACGTTGTTAATATTTCATTTAAAAGGCACTCTGCACTTACTGCTGTTAGTGCTGGATCTGATGCCTTTTGCTACTGCATATAAGAGTGCTAAATAACAATTTTGTTACAGAAAGTAGTGATCTTACAGTTAGCTTCAAAACAGTACATGGGCTTGCTTCTTCTCAAAGCCTGACCAAATTCTAATTAAAAATGAAAGAAAAATAATCACATTTCACATATATTATTAGCATTGTATCTTTTCTGGGTTTACTATTCTTATGTAAGGTAGAGGATAATGAAAAATATTGAAAAGGGATTTCAAAGCAGGTGGTAGTTAAGGTATGGGAAGGTATGTGTCACCTGATAACCCTCAATATCAGTGGACAATTTGCTGAAGCTAAATTATGTCTTCCAAGAAAAATAACCACCTAGTGTCTTTATCTTCTCTGATGTCTCCAGAGAGAGTACTACTAGCTACATAAGTATACACATTTAGCAAAGTTACTGGCTATTTGAATATATATATATATATTTAGCAACCTATATAATGTTTAGGACACTCTACTAAAACAGTATTTTATTTTTTAAGATATTAAAAAAAAATACTTACTTTACTAAGGAAAACTGTTTCCTCTCACAATTTACATATCCATTGTCCTTATTAAATAGCATTGCTTTCCTACTGTATGAGTGAAACTGTTAAACTGATTGTGGCACACATTTATTTTTGTCATTGCTAAATATAGATTCTGCTATGCTGCAAATTATCAGAGTAAAATTAGAATCAAAATATGCTGTTAAGAAAATTAACATATATTATTTCTCCCTGGCATTTGAGTATTAAGGTTATTCTTCATCTCTTACATTACCCTCGGTTCATCGAAACAGAGCAAGCTATTTGCTGCTACCTCTAATTCAACTGCAAGTACCATTTTTTTCAATTAGTTTTTACCATGTACAGCTCTTCCCATTATACAGTTTTATACAGTCACAGGCAGCAAATGTTATTTCACATGAAATATAAATCAGACAGATATAGTACATCAACGTTGGGTTTGGTTGTTTGAGGTTTTTTTCCCCTTTTCTGCATAGCACCCATGGACAATATGGTTAACACCAACTTCTTTATTTTTCCCACATAAAAACCCATCACAAACTTCCCAAATTGTACTTTTTGAAAGGCATACATACTGGAGCATGAGTCAAGAAAATCATTAATTACACACAGACCAGTAGTAATAGTTTCACTGAAGGGGAAAATTAAATGAGACTAACTAACCAATAGGTTAGCAAAAGGTGAGCACGAACGTATCGGTGTATCAATTTAAGTGTCAAGTGTCCATAGTAACTTTCAAGGGTGATAATGGATTTTAGTATCACCTCAGGGACAGATATTAAGTGTGCACTCTAACAGTGTTCTTCAAGCCACCGTATGACTGAAGTATTACTATTTCTTTGACAATCTGGATGTAAAACTTGACTCTGGGCTGAATTGTGGCACTTCAGGGATTCCAGGAGGAAATTACTTTACATATTCAAAAAATTAAATATATTTTGCATGCCTGACATCACCATTTAGCAACCTTAAACAAATTCTGGCCCAAGATTATTCTACACAAACTGTGCACTGGTATAACCTGTGGTAGTATCTTCCTAACAAGGGGAGAATGAGAATGAGAAGAAGGAAGCTTAACCATTTGTTCTAAGAGGTCAAGATCCATAGGTTCAGGAAAACAGAGGAGAGAACAAATGAACCAAGGGAAAAAGTGGGAGATGAGAGAGAGTGAGGTAGGCTGACATAAACACTCTTTGCATACTCATATTATGCCTGGTTATGCTCCCATAAATCTATACGGAGACACAGACACTCTATGAAGAAAATCCCATGTTAAACAAATCTTGAGTTATTCTTGTCCCTCCCAAGTAAATCAGTAAATCTAAACTTTTGAACAAATAAGACAAATATAAATATCACAAGGCCTAGTGGCTTCATCTGTCATATAGTGACTATCCTCCTGATATACATGGTTTCTTAATCAATATTTACTTCTTGTCTTTACATTTTAAAATTAGAATGCAAGCATCGTATTCATAATGCAGTGATTCTGAAACCTATGAGCTAATATTCTCACTCCAATTAAAATGAGGCAAACAGACTGGCTTTAACTTTCAGTGGCATTATTGTTCTGGACTCTTATTCCACTTAGTTATAAATAATCTATGCACAGAGCAATTAGGCCTCTTCCTTGTTTTACGGGTTACAGACTTTATGCCTATGCAAGTAACATAAAATATTCTAAAGCACTACAATGCAACAAGACACATTTAAATCCCTATGTTAAGAGTCACTGAATAATTTTGATATTTAATTACCTCTCATTTGTCATATGATTGCAGCCTTTTGACTGAATCACACAATTACTGAGTCCAGACTAAAGAATCACTGCCACCTGAAAGTCACCTTTTCCAAAGTGACATTTAACCATTTGTAGGTGATAATGTGATGACGAGATAGGATACTGACAGAAATATGAGGAGTTGCAATTTCCACACAACTACCAACTCAGAACTAGAACAACAGAAAATTATTTCCACACTTTTTGTGGTAGAGAAGCAATAGATGTACCACTTACCTTGAAAAGAATCGATCTCATGCACTTAAAGGATCACGTGAATGACAAAGGATAGCTGGGTCACTGAAATCAGACAGAAAACTCTCCTTTGCTCTAGTGGGCCTTGCACCAAGACTTATACATGTTTCTTCTATTCTGTGCAGAGAAGAGGAAAAACTTAGATGAAACTGAGGCAGAGGGGAAACTACAGAAGAGACAGCCATATTTGGCTTTTCTTTTATTGCTTAAAGTTAAAATCACTCCTGTGCTTTCTCTTATCTTGCAGAAATGCTCTTTATAACCTTTAGACTTTAAACACAGAGTCAGGCTACACTGAATTCTACAGTATCAGTATAGATGCTCTATGAGAGTTTGCAGCAACAACTGAAGTGTTTCCCTTCATTTATGTCAAAAAGATTCAATACTGCCTAGGGAATTACATTCAAGGACAGAAATAGAGTGAGAAAAGCTTTCTTAACAATTTTCCAAAATAAATTCAGACTGTGAAAGACTGGGAAGAATATTAATCTGTTTTATTCATATACACTCTCTTTTAAGACAAATTAATTATGCCGCAGAAGCATTTAGCATAAAAATACAAGCTTTGAAATGTGAGTGTTAAGTGTAGTACAGGGAAATGAAACTGATAGAACTGATAAGAGATTGAAAGAGGCTAATTAGAAAATGTCTGGGAGAGTATAACCATCTGACAAAAAGTACATAAGATAAAGCACTGTGGGCTTTAGCAGATTATTAATAGTCTGCAAGATTTATTAACCGTTCACCTTTGAGATCAGCTTTTTTTTCCCCCTCAATTTAGTCTCAACTACAAAAATGCAAAACAGCAAATGCAACTGTTGGTTATAATGAGGTCACAAGCTAATTGTGTTCTTATTTCAGATTTTAGAGTAATAGCCCTAGGAATATAATATGTTACAATAAACATTAGTTCAACCAGCTAAAGCTATGACCTGGAAAATTATCACCAGATTCTCATCTTTCTTAGTTTTTCATAACTGATGAGCATAAACATTTGTTCTGTGGACCTCAATCCCACTAAGGGTATTAATGCTCTGAGGAAAATCCCCTTTGGTGGGTCTAAGCAGATTCCTTTACTGCAATGATTTTTTTGCCCAAGTTAAAACGGCATAAATATTGTTTCACTATAGTGGTCACTCATTTAGTCATGTGCTAATCTTCTACTACCAGTCACTCATTTAGTCATGTGCTAATTCTTTCTGCACACAAGGTTCCAAAACCAGACCCATTAGAAGAGTGACTTGAAACTTCTCTAACAATTTTCAATTGAATTAATGTAATAGCAAGACCATTAGAAATTACACACCAATTTTATGCAAAAATTGAAGATTTTTAAAGCATTATTTTCTACTTCAAAAAGGAACAGGCATGGCTTTGGGTATTTTGGGTTTTTTTAGATTAAAAAGATGACTTCTGCATTCACTGCCCCCATATTTTGCTTATTAGTCATCTTTAATATAAGCAGGAAGATGATGGAGAATCTGATGTTATTGGCATTACACAGAACAGGGAGTCTAGTAGAATCAGATGTAAATTACAGACCTATCAGGTAAATCTGAAGTAAGCCAAATCTTCTGATTTACCTGAGAGTTCACATAAAAAGACTGTATGGTCAAGCTTTACCTTTCAGAAAATGAAAAGAAATACATTTGCTGTAATTTTCAAGTCCTCTGGTTTATAGTTGAACATGAATGATAATCTGCTATTTTTATTTGTCAATAATCACAATCTGGGCTTAATATGGAATCCTAATAATACAGCAAGAATATATAAATATATATTTATATATTTATAAATATAAATAAACAAGCAAAGGGACTGGTCTTTTATGAGAGCTTGTTTTATATACAAAGAGTGGCATGGTACCACTGGGAATATCAAAAGTAGGCATATTTCTGGAACCACAGTCCTGCATCTATGAGAACTGTGAAGTGCATGGGTCCCTTCTTGGCATGGACAGGAAAGAGTCTCTGTTTCATCTGAGATTGAACTGTGGAGATGGCTGAAAGATGAAAACCTGATATGCTTGCCCAAGTACAGAGATAATGCAGAAGGTTCTTTGCTAAGGTGACCCCAGCTAGGACAGAAGCCATACCCAGGCTTGCTTCAGAACTCAAAAGAGCCTCATTGGCAGCCATTTGTAGAACCTATGAAGTCTTTGGGAATGTTCACGAGAAAGAAGGTGAAACCATTCCTATCAAAGTCAAGGCTCCCAGATGTAACTTTTGTTCAAGAGAGCTTGCTCTGGAGTAGATCAGACCACGACATGACTAATGGGACATCTGACTCACTCTGGAGCAAATCACTTGGCAAATATGGATCTAAGCCTGGGATCTTCGCAACAAAATGTGAAACAACTGCCTGTAGCTTAGAAGAATCTTTCTGAAAGAAGCAAGTCTTCCTAAAAAAAGGCCAGAGATATCAGGGACAGAAGCTAAATACTTCCATAGAAACAATTTTCCTTCAATCTCATATAGGGGAGAGAAATGACCAAAATGATAAGTAACATGGTCTACTGAAAGAAACAGCAAGTAGGAAAAGGTTCCTAGAAAACCTAGGATAGTAAACTGAAACACAAATACATGCAGAAGATCCTTTTTCTTGCTCTGTCATTTATTTATTAATATCCTTATTGAAAAGACATTCCTGAGGATCTTGTTTGTCAACGGAAGTATTTACTTTTCACCAAAAAAAAAAAAAAAAAAAAAGCAATAGAGCATGCATAGCAATGGATTGTATGACTGTAATAGCATCGCAACAGTCATTCAAGAAATGCTTGAAACCTTTAGGCATCTCTTGAAATAATTGAGTGAAACAGACAATGTAATAGAATGTCTGTCATTCGAGTCGTTTTGCAAAGTGACTAAAAAATGTTAAGTTATTTCATAAAATGACTGGTTTCAGGATATGACCAACATAAATATGATTTGTCCTTCAGTATGGTGCACCTTTTTATAGCTTAGAGAACTTTCAATGTACTGTGAAATAGCTGATATACAAAATATTATGAGAAAAATATTAAGACATAAAGTTCTATGGATTAGGTTTCCATATTTTATTCTTATTGAACACTTTTGTCACCTGAGCGTCCTTCCTTCTCCAGTCCCTTCCTCAGTTATACCGATTTAGTAAATAATTCTGCAAGAGAGTCATTTTTATTGTCACAAATTCTTTCAGAATTTCAGTGCAGCAGAAGTAATGCTGATTCCAGCCTGCCCTACCTCAGTTTTGTGCTGATTCATCTCTACATTATCTCACTTCCATATTACGGTAATGATACTGATTTCAAAGCAGTTGTTTCAAAAATCTGCAATAACACACTAGTGAATCAGACCCATACTTGTCATGTCATAAACTTGCAAACAGACCAAATAGTGACACCACTGATATTTTATTGGGCATGGACAGTGTTTATAATAAAGAGAAGGCAAGGATGGTCAAACATGGAGGCGTTTCCTACGAGAGAGATTAAACAGCTGTCCATTACTCCAGCAAGAACCTCAAGTTTATCAAGTCTTGCTCTTTCCAGAAGCTGGATTAATAGGTCAGGGAAGACCATACAAAACTCCATCTTTCTTAAAAGTCTTTCACTGCACGTTTGTTACTGAGATAGGTGAACCTTTCTTCATATGCATTTGTTGCCAGCTTGCTAACACTGAATATACCGTGTACAGTCCCAAGCACTTTTTACTAGCAGCCAGAAGTATGTCAGAATATTTATTTTCTCAGCTTTTGTTGAACAAAAGAACAAATTAACTGTTACTTTATTTATTAATATCCTTATTGGAATAAGGATATTATTACTGTTACACTTCACCGATAAAAGGAAGATAAGCATTACGTAAAAAGGTTATCCATTAGTGGAACTCAATTAGATAATTGCCCAGTAAAGCTATGGAGGTGCAGGCTTCATAATATTAGTAGTCTGGCATTTGGGGATGGGAGTGAGCAAGAGGAACAGGGCAGGCAGGAAGTAGTTTAGTATTGGTCAAAGAATGACACAGAAGGATTTACATGATAATTAGAAGCAGGAAGACCTGATATAAAACACAGAAGTTCAGAGACTGGGTAACAGGTTCAGGAAAGAAGGGACTTTGGTTTCTTCTGAATAAATGGACTTTATTGGAACAGGCTGCCCAGAAGTGGTGGAGTCAGGAGGTATTTAAAAGACACATAAATGTGATGTTTAGGGACATGGTTTAAAGGTGGACTTGGTAGTGTTAGGTTTACTTTTGGACTCAATGATCTTAAAGGTCTTTTCCAAACAAAATGATTCTATGATTCTAAAAGACAGCAAGGTCATTTCCAGCAGGGAAGAATTTCAGATACAGAGTGTCCCCCACCAATGAATTAATGCCCAATAATGCAAAACTCCTTAATAAAACAAAGTGGATTTTGCCTAAAAGTAAATGAAAGAATATACTACTTTTTAAACTTAATATCAAGATAATACTTATCTTAAAATACACGAAGATTTGTTTGGAAAATAGAAAAGCAAAATACCTATTGTTCTGTATGCAATATTTACAGTAAGTAGAAAAAGTGGCAGCAACATTATGTAGACATTGGAGACTTGTTACTAAAAAAATTATAGAAGTTTATTTTAACCTTTTTGTAGGATTATTTTTGCAGGGTTACTTAGATCCTTAGTGACTGAGACATTAGCGGGAGGGAGAGGGGGAAGTTCCTATGTTTGTGAATAAGTAGGATTTTTTTCAAAAATGTTGCCATGTGTGTTAATAAAATGTACAGATTTTTATTTTGCTTAGAAACTCTGAAAAAACTCTGCACATGTTTCATGAGTATAGCTCTGTAAGGTACAAAATAGCATGTAAAAATACCGACCATCAGGTATCCAAATGTGCATTATCTCTTGATACCAACTGGTGTTAAACATCTTACTTTAAAATTTCATCAGTTTCTATATGAGGTCTGCTTGTGAAAAAGTTTGCAGAATTACATCCCTTACTTTACAGAATTTAATAAACCAAAATGAAATCCAGATTCTGCAAAGAATTAGGTATGAATAATGTTATATACATGTTACTCCATCGGGTTAACATTTGCAATTTATCCCACTGGAATTTAAAATTACTCTGTATGTGTTTCTTAGACAAAGAAAAAATCTAAATATTATCTTATGACTGTTTCCTATTGAAATGTGTATTTGTTCATTAACTACTTTAGGTTGACTTTTACTATGTTTTTAAGGCTAGAAGGCTATAAAGTGATGAAACAGCTGCAATCACAATTTCCCTTGTTTGAGCTCATCTATGGAGATTACAAAACTCAGGTCAACACTACTAAAAGGAACTGTTGTGCTGCCGAGATCTTGACTACAGGATCTCCAGCTCCATCTTCTGGTACAAAAGTACCTAAGAAAGAGAGTCCAGTACTTCAACAGCTAATTTTACCCATCATAAATGTCTTGAATATATGAAAGGAATTCCGGCAAAAAAATGAACTTATCATTTATAATATATTACAAGATCTGGATTGATAGTTATTTTACTGAAAGGCAGTAATTTTCCCTGCTCAATTCTCACATACTTTCACCACTTCTTCTAATCCCCAATATATAATATAATTAGTCTCAAAAATGCTTCAATCTACAGTCACTAGATAAAAATAATTTTGATATTCTATTCAAGATTGAAACACTTTCAAAATCAATTTTAAAATCTTCTGGGACTCACTTATTCCAGATATCACATAACATATGAATAGTATTTGCACATGAGTCATTCTAGTCTGTACCAGAATAACAGAACCAGCTCAAAACCTAATCCTTTAGAATTTAAAATTTCCCCAGATTACTAAGGGTTTAGCCACATAACTCACATGATAATGAACACTAAGAACAAATATCTGGAAACCTTATTCTGGAAATTTTATAGCTTTCCTCTGGTAAACTGTCTTTGTAGGTGCTGAATATTCTAAACTATTCCTGTTTAAAACAATTCAGTGTTAAGCCAAAATCAAACTAAAACACTGAAAATGGACAATCACTTTGCCAAAGCTGGTTCAAAATCACCTTCTTCATGTGTTACTTAAGCTTTCTTTAAGATGAGGAAATACTTTCAGCTGCTACTGTTCTCAGTAATACTGTTTGAAGACTCAGAGCTCATTAAAAAAAACCCAAACAAACAAAGAAAAAAAAAACCCACAAAGAAAAGGTATTTCCCTCAGTGCACAAACAGTTCCATTGTGTGTGACTTTCTGACACAAAACTAGAGGAAAAATTAACCTCCAGATTTCTCAGATCCTGGAATATTTGAGTCCTTAAAAATTGCAATCTTGGAAGTTAACTTAGGAATTTAGGCTTTTGTTAGTGGTTTTATTTATTTGTAATGTTGAAAATTTTTCATAATAGGCACCAGCATCAATATTTTCCACTATTTTTGCTACTGGTAATTTTGTTTTAGCAGATTGGTTATATTATCAAAGTCTTGAAGATAAAATCCTAATCCCACTGTGGCATGCAAAGAGTTTTTAAAAGTGTAGTGCTAAAGTGACATCAGAGGCAAACCTCAGATCATTTCTATAGTATTCTTCACTCTCTAATAATCTCCACTATTATTTTTAGTTTTGTCTACCATATTTATCCTTGGTAAGAGCACCCCAAACTCACTTGCAGACTTATCCAGGTCAAGGACCTCTCTTAGTATTCTCCTCTTTAAAAGTTCAGTGTCCAATCACTTGTACTGCTGTAAGAAGACAAAAAGAATCATCTGGCTGGTGAGGACTGTTCTGGTGAGCAATGTCCAAACTCTATGAACACAGAAAAAGAAAGTAGAGATTTAATGAGTATGCAACAAAGTCACTATAATTCACCCATTACTTGAGATAGACCTGGATTATGTGGATTATGGAAGAGTGTTATTAACAGCTGGGTGCTGATTTAACTACAATTTAACAATTCATAATTTAATTAACTATAATCAGGTATAAGAGGAATTTCATAGCATCTGACATATCCAAGTGATTATCCTGATATCTGGCTAGCTATGGCTTCATCAGATTTTTACAGTGTTCCAGGGTATGACAGAATGATTTAAACTGCTTCAGAAGAACTTCAATCTTCTTTAGAAAAAATAAAGGTGAGAAATTGATGTAATTTTCTGTATCAATTGCATGTTTGTAAAAATTTCATCTTTTCTGACTAGTGAAAGCACTGGAAGTTTTTGTATATGTTTATGAATTGAAATGTCCTAATTTTTACAATAAAAATTTGATTCCACCACCATTTTTTCTTTGCCCTACCAATCCTGAACTGCAGATCCAAACAGCTGAGAAAGCATGGAACATTCCATGTAAACAGTGGGGCTTTGCAAATGTAGAAGTAGTTATTAATTCTGAAATTTAGTTCTGGATTAGTAGCTGATACTGTCTTGGACTGACTCCGAATCACTGCTGAACCTTTCTTTGCAAGCAAGCAATGTGCCAAACACATTCCTGGCAGCACAGTTAACGTGCCTTTGAGATCTCGAATGTAGGGTAATTTAATGCTTCCTTGCTACTACTTCAGCATTGTTTTCCAAATGTCTTTTAACATACCATTCCCATGTGACTAACCACTTTTCTTACAAAATCACTTGGTTTCATGGATCAGTATTTGTTTTCAAATCTGAAAAGGGGGGGAAAGCAGCTTTCACTTTTCTGATGCTTGCTAAAGGTGTAAGAAGCTGCACTACTATAATCACCACCTTTATGAATCTAATTTTTACCCCTTGCCAATGATATTCACACAATAGCCACATAAAAATATTCACAGCTGACTTGCTCTCTTTTTTACTATTTCTCTGGTTAGGCCCTAAATCTTTCTATAGAGGTTTTTTAAACAATCTTTTAAGTCTCTCAATCAGGTGAATACCCAATTTTTCTAATCTTTGTCGTAACCTAAATGCTTTACCTTTGTTATATGGAGACACACAGAATGGTGTCTCTGAGGTGCCTAACCTCGGCTAGAAGGCACTTCTGGAGGTCAACTTGTTCAACTGCCCTACTCAAGCAGGTCCACCCACAGCAGGTTGTCCAGGACCATGACCAGATGGCTTTTACATATCTCTAGACTTCACAGCCTCTTTGGGCAATCTGTGCCAGTGCTCGATCACTCTCATAGTAAAAAAAAGTGTTTCCTGATGTTCAGAGGGAACCTCCCGTGTTTCAGTTTAGGCACCACTGAAAAGAGCCTTGCTCCACCTTCTTTGCACTCTCCCTTCAGGTATCTCTACACATTGAAAAACTACCCCTGAGCCTTCTCTTCCTCATACTAAACAGTCCTAGCTTCCTCAGCATTTCCTCATAGGAGACATCCTGCAGGCCCTTAACTATTCTAGTGGGCCTTGGTTAGGCTCTCACCAGTAGCTCCATGTTTATCTTGTACTGGGGAGCTCAGAACTGAACCTGTACTCCAGATGTGGCCTCCTCAGTATTGAGTAGAGGGGCAGGATCACCTCCCTCAACCTGCCGGCAATGCTCATGCTAACACAGCTGGGGATACTGTTAGCTTTCTTAGTAGCAAGCACACATTGCTGGGTCATGCTCACTCTGGTGTCCTCCAGGACCCCCAGGCCATTTTCTGCAAAGTTGCTTTCCAGATAGTGGTGGGCATCCCCCCCAGCATGTACTGGTGCCTGGGGCTGTTACTTCTCAGGTGCATGACTCTGCTGAACTTCATGAGGTTTTATTGCATGGGATATCTACCTATCATTTGGGGTTTTTTTAATAGATATGAAGACTATCTTATGCAAACAAGGACAGCAGAAATTGCTTTTTAAACCAGTGTTAAATTAAAATGAGAAAGTCTCTTGCATCTTTACAAGGTAAGGTACAAATCACACAGAAAAGACATTCTGAGAACAACGTTTCTTTGTGGAACACAGAAGACTACAATTACTATCCAGAGAGTTGGGTAATATACTCAACACTATTTGTTAAAAAACTATATGCATGGTTTTATGACAAGATTTTACTCTTATATATTAACTACTACATATTTGAATATATTCTTGTGAAACAAAAAACACAACAGGAAAAACAATTCCAATCTTTTCCATATATATAAAGAACGATAATGTTTCTGAAAGGAGAATTTAGAACCCTACCAAATTAATTTCACCTTTTTCCCTTTCCTTTGATCATGGAATTTGCAATATCCCCTACTTCAGGTTTCATTCAGTTTGAACTTGTGTTTGTGCAGTGATTTCCTTTTAACATTTTTGGATTTAAATTAGTCCCTGAAGAGATAACTGACAGAAAAGTTTACTGTGATGTTAGTTTTTAGAGCCTTTCTAATTATTTCTCCTCTCCCCCAGCACCTACAAACATCTAATCTTTTCCACTAGGCTGGAAGCCTATTAAAATTAGAACCCTAATTAAGAATATTCAAATGATTAAATTTTGCCTGGCTGATGGCACTACTACAGTGGCTTGACTCATCCTTCAGACTACAAAGAAATAATAATAATTTTAAAAAGTCTAGGAAAAGTGAAATGGAGACTCTATGTTTTTATATAAGATGACTTAGTAGATTTGGAACAGGCCTCTTCCTAATGAAGAGCTCCTAAAGGAACTGACTTACAGAAATTACTTAATACTTGGCAGTGTACCTAAATGATTACAATTTGGTTTTTACAAATACAAACCAACATTTTCACTACCATATGTGGTAATTGGTAACATTGAGTTTGAAAGGAAGAACACTGCAAGGCTAATTTCTCCTCCAGTCCCTGTTATTTTTATGTTCATCAACACTTTATAATCTTTAGTGAGACTTGCTGCAAATTTAAGATACCCTAAGAAAGCTGAGAGAGTATTCTTACAACAGTATTTATCTACTATATCATTAGGGTTCTTGTTACCGTAATTTCACAGTTCAGAGCAACAATTATGTGATTTATGGGAAGTATTGTTTCCATTTTATGGACAGGTAATTGAGCTCTATGATATATTCATTGATTTACAGAGGAAATATATTAAAAGCTGGTTGGAAAAGCAAATTATTCAGGATCTTCACAATCTCAATGCCTTTTAGAGTTACCACTCTAGGACCACTAAAGAAGTTTGTTGCAGCTGATGTCAGTGAAGCTACAATTTAGTGTTTGTCCAAAGAATGTTCACATTCTAAAATGAAAGTGAGGTTAATGTGGCTTCATGAGCTATAAAGGTATAATTAAAGATTACTCTTTACTCTCAGTTCAGGATCACTTCTTAGCTCAAGGTACACTCTCCTGGTTTTGCTAGGATAGAGTTCACAGAATCACAGAATCATAGAATGTTGTGAGTTGGAAGGGACCCACAAGGATCATCGAGTCCAACTCTTGCCCTAGCATACGACAATCCCAAGATTCAGACCATGTGTCTGAGGGCCTTGTCCAAATGCTTCTTGAATATTGTCAGGCTTAGTGCCATGACCACCTCCCTGGTGAGCCTGTTCCAGTGCTCCACCACCCTCTGGGTGAAGAACCTTTTCCTAATGTCCAACATAAACCTGCCCTGGCACATCTTCCTCACATTTCCCCTGGTCCTATCATTGATCATCAGAGATAAGAGATCAGAACCCACCCCTCCTCTTCCCCTTGTGAAGAAGTTATAAACTGTGATGAGACCTCCTCTCAGTCCCCTCTTCTCCAGGCTGAACAATCCAAGCTACTTCAGCCTCTCATCATAAGGCTTCCCCTCTAAACCTGTCATCAATTCAGTGGCCCTCCGGACACTATCCAGTACCTTTATATCACTTTTATACTGTGGCAACCAAAACTGCACCCAGCAGTTAATTTTCTTCTTAGTAGTTAGAATAGCTGTGTTGTAGTTTCAGTGTAAGACTTGTTATGGGAAAAATGTTGATAAAGTACTAACATTATTAGTTGCTGCTGGAGCTCAAGGCCACCGTGTTTGGCTGGTTCACAGCTGCATTTGGACTGGGAGAGAGAAGCGCAGTGAATAGCAAAACCCAAAACTGGTGTTTAGATGCGTCAATAAGATATTCCAGATCATATCACATCATGTCAGTACATTAAACAGGGCTGACTGGAAGATGGGATGTGATAGTTTTCATGAACTGGGAAAACTTTTATAACATGCATGATAGACCAAAACGGGCATGAATACAATACAGAAGTTCAGCCCCAATTAGAGAGAATACATTCGTATAACTACCTATTCACATTATAGAATGTGTTTATATAATATACTTCAAACAATGGCAGCGTGCCATGAAATGTTGAACAATGCTCTACTCCCAAGTAATCCTGCCCAAATACTAATTTTGTTCCTGCTCTCTCTGTAGCGACTGTGGGAATAGAGATGGAAAAAGAAACACTCCTCTCTGAGAATTAATCTGTTCTTGGCATTGTTTGTATCTGAATCCAGAAATCCCCATGACTTCATAATAATTTCAGCAGGCAACGACTGTGACTGAACAACAGGTAACTCCTATTATGAGCAATGAATAGACACTAATTTACCTGGCAGTCTACTAAGTAAGGAGTCTCTACTTTTCAGCATTCAGACAACTAAAATGGTTTTCAATTACTCAGCCCTAATATCCCAAGCAAGCAGTGTGTGCCAGTTTAAAAAAAAAAAAAACAAAAACAAAACAAACAAACAAAAAAACCCAAACCAAAACCTATGTTGAGAGGATTGTTTCTAGGCCATATAGGAAACATACTGATATTCTGTTTTCAACAAAACTATTAGTAACATTGAAGCAGTAGGTAGGGTCAGGGTAGAAAAGCAAGTATGTTAGATCATAATAATTTGCTTCAGTGTGAAAAGTTCCTGGGAGGAAAGTCCCTTAGCTAATTCTGTAAAAGTTCAGGGTTTGTTTTGTTTTCTTTATGATCCCATGCAAAAATGGTGACAAACTGAGACAGGAAAAGGAAAGAGTTGCCTGAAAGGAGCCAGCTGATAACAACATGCTGAAATCATTGATTTTGATCCAAAACATAGCACCTTGACTGTTAATTACCAGTAACTGATGCAGGAACTTGCCTCTTCCTTAGAAAGCAAGCATAATAATAATGAAGAAAAATGCATAAAAAAAAAATTATTAGCATAAGTAAATAAAGCATATTTGTACTGTAGCTGTTCAGGACCACTGCTGATCACCTAGCACGTGGTAAATCCTAATCTTAGCTCTATCCATTTTGACAGCTGGGATTCCATACTTCATTAGACTTCTGTAATTCTGCTTGTGACTTCTGGAAGATCGAATGGGCAGGGCATATATAGGGTGATAAAAATACCACGTGCATTTTGGATAAGTCCGAATCACTAAACAACCTATAATGAATGTACGCATACACAGCTGCCAGTTTTTCCTGGCAACTGACCTGCTGGACCTCCAATGCAAAAGGACAAGTACTTCTTTTTCCATAAAGTCCATAGAAACCACAAAAAAAAAACCCCAAAAAGCAGGGGGACAAAAATTATTCGTAAAAGCAGTAGTCTGTAGCCAAAAGGAGTGGAGTCAGCAACTGGGTGTTTCACTTATAGTATTCCATTTGCAAAAGTTCCAGTTGAGTACCTGCTGAAAAGCAGAGCTTGTACTTCATTTGTATTTCAAACCATAATAGTCATACTTCTGTTGCTATTCTAACAACAGGGAAAAAGTCTGGGCGTTTGTTAGGTTTTAAATAGTTTTCAATTTCAGGCCTAATAGAAGACAAAATAGAAATTATTACAAGTATTAGGACTTAAAAATAGAAACACAGAAGAACACGAAATGTTATACTCAGGTTGCCTATTCCTTTTTCAGCAGAACAAAGTCTTTGCAAACACATAAATACAGATATTTTTTTCCCCCCCAATTAAGAAAAGAGGCAACATTTAACCTCTTTTCTTGTAAGACAAGCCATAAAACCAAAGTAAACTTGATTCCTCTGAACAGAAAATGTTCGTTAAAAGTGCAGGCTTGGGAGCATAAATATTTAATTGTTTTGAGTACGTCTCAGAAGCTCAGAATTACTCAGAACAGTGCCAAGAACAAACAAAAAAGCAACATAAACTATTTAGTAAGAAACACCTTATGAAAAAGTGTTTTCTTATAATCTTTCACTATTCCAACATAACTTAGATTGACTCAAAATGTTTTGAAGTATTACTTTATGTCTGAATCTTGTAACTCCAATTCATAACATCAGTGGGGGAGGGAGACAATGAATGCTCCTTTTATTATTTGAATGACTACAAACTTTTAACATAGACAGTGTTAATAAAAATAGTTTATTTTCACAGGATATTGTTAGAATAATACCCTGTGTATCACCAAGTAACTTTGTATATGTTTAAGAAAGAAAATGAAACAAAGTAGTAGGAAAAAAGTGTATATATCTTCATCAAAAAATCCTCAGATTTTGTTGGGATAAATTATAATCTCCCAGGATGCCTCAGTGTGAAGCCATACGACAGAAAGACACATTAGAGAATGGATTCAGACATCCCATTTCTACTGTTCTGGACAAATGGGATGGACACAAAAACTCTCTCTTTATAGATTATGTTCCTTGCTTCTGTGGGGTCTGCCAGTTACTACACCCCATGATAAACTGCTGGCAGTAACTAAACCAAGATCTCTTTTGCTCCCCACCAGTTTTCCTAGTGAAGAACAGTTTTCAATCACATCACACCTAGTCAAACTACAAGTTGCACCACATACACTCTCCAGATGAATCTGAGTTAAGCTTTTTAATGAATAAATCACTCAGCCTTACAGGCTTCAGTGCTCAATTTTTTTATATGCATATTCAGAATCAAATGATGAAGTAAATTCACTCTCATCACTGTATGGTACAGCTAAATACCACATACATACAGCCTATCTCCCAATGCCTCGCTCTAAGCATTAGACAACTGGCTACACACTAAAGATTTATTAGGTTATGTGTTGAATGTTAAGTGAATCTTGATTGATAATTAATATCACTGGGGACTCCTAATTATAAAATACACATAGCCCAGAATTTAATAACTAGGTTTTATCAGGAGCAATTTTAAATCTAAAACGGAAAACATAATTTCTAGAGCAATTATTTTAAGAAATTGTACTAATAAATAGTAAGATATTATATAGAGTTTATTAATTAGCAATTAATTTACATAATCACATTAACAGTAAGATACATGTAAAGCAATTACAAGTGTTATGTGTTCAAAGAGTTTATCTAATCGTAATATCCAAGTATTACTTTCTAAATAACAGAAAAAAGTCTGTCTGATTAAATCTTTGTTTAGGACAATACCCAATGGGCATGACTAAGAGATAAAATTAATGGCAGGTGTAAGCTTTGAAAGATAGAAATTCATTGCTGACAAGTAAAAACATACACAGATAATATACATATAACATATGGCTATAGTCAACACATACCATAGAAATTAATTTTCAATACAGTTATTTCAGATAAAAACTGAAAATTGTGGAAAATTCTGCTATACAGAACTTGTTTGAATGACCGAAGTTCTGTCTGAAAACACACAGGAGAAACAGTCCTGCTTCTTAGAAATATTATTCCATTTCTACTTAGAGTTTTAGAAAACATATGGCAAAAATAAACCCTCCATTATGTTTCAACATTTGCCACCCTAAGTAATTGTTTTTTGGGGTTTTTTTGTTTTGTTTTGTTTTTTTTTTTTTTTTTTAAAAAAAAATTATGTCCATCTAATTTTGACACATTTATTAAAAATAAAAAGTACCTTTGACATTTTAAAACTCTCACTTAAAAATGTGATATTCGAGATAGCCTAGCTCTCTGCAACATCTCAAGGTTATTTTTCAGATATATTTTCTGGGTTCAGAACAAATTTGTAAATTGTTTTAGTTGGGCTGAATGAGACACATACAAGAACTACACACCCACCCCCGCAAACTTTACACTTGTATTCTTTTTCCTCAGAAAAAGAATGATTTTCCTGCAGAGGTTGTTTTCATTCTAGGAGCAGCAAACTAGTTTAAATGGTGAATCCTTTTATGCTGTTCCCCAGGCACTGCTAATCATGGTAATCTAATCTGTTCAAATTAACCCACATGCCACAGTTGCACAGACAATTAACCCTTGTATTTCAGTGGGTTGTGCAAATCAAATCTCAACCACATTACCATAATCTTCTGCATACTATGTAGATTGCTTCAGTATTCATAATTGCTCATAAAGATTTTTCTTTTACATGATTTCTCCAACACTCAAATAATGTCTAGGTAAAATTCAGAGGAAACGGGAAAAAAACAAAATCAATCCATTGTCTCAACAATTCACAGTATCATACAGGAAATACCAGTTCTCTTTATCATTACCACCTGTCACTCACAACGTTTATTGGATCAGAATCAATGAAGACAGACTATCGTGTCTGTATTAACCGGTGCAGGGGGCCCAAGGCTCTTCCTTTCTGGATCTGTTTTTAACCCCCAGTATCAACCTTCTGCCCCCATTCCTTAGTCTCCCAGTCTGTACCATACAGTAAGGTACCCACCAAGACAGGGGCTCCTCAGGCCTCAGAGGACATCTCCCACTGAGGGCTCCCAAGCAGGGACTAGAGAGGCGCTGGCACCCACTTCACTCCTACACTTGAATGCTGAGGGCAGCTAGGACAGAGCAACGTGGCTACACACAGAGTAAGGCAGTTCTTGCTCTAAAGAGAGCTCATAAATCTGGGAGCTGGAGGCAAGAAAAGAAACCAGACATCTTACAGACCTATGAATAGGCTTTGTAGTGGTTTGTGTACTCTTTTATCTGGGGATTTTCCCTTAAAACACTGGCCACCTTATGTTATTTCTATCCAGGTCAGCTCCGTGAGTATGCAATGGAAGTGGACTTCATTTCTTGGTTGGAAGGACAGGCTGGGATGTAGGTTGTTTTCTTAGTACAGTGTTACATGGCTGAGGACAAAATCCTCTCACTGTAGCTACTTTGGGAGTTTCTTCTGACATTGCTCATGCTTCATGGCCTATTAGGTGTCAGTTTCAAAACATATTAGAATTGACCAGAAGACAGACTATTAAACTTCTTGACAAGTAATCTGACTTTCATAGGGCTTAGGTGATTAAAAATTCACTGCCCCGTATCTACCACTCATGAATGGCCTTGTCTTTGTCCAAGACAGTAAGAAGTAAGATAAAAGTGGATTTTTTTTCCAGAGCAAAGTTTGTGCAGTATCTCCCTGGTATCTCAACTCTCTCGTTTGGAGAAGGATATTAATTGTATTTGTATACATGAAAATCTGAGGAAAACAATATCCCTCTTGGATGGCCTGTGGTTTTTTTTCTCTAGTACGTTTTCCTGACTCTGGGCCAAGCTTGCACAGTCAGTAGAGAGAGAATTTGCCAGCAGAGAGGTAATGGAGAGGAAACAGAGGGCAGAACAGCATACCAAAGAAAGCAAGGGTCTGTAGAACAAAGGCTCAAAGATATCTTTTACACTATATCATGAAATTAGTATTTATCTTCTTTGGTGATCTAGAGACACTCTGCTGAGCTGCACTATGGATGCCCAGAGAGCATCCCAGCCAAGGGATGGGATGGGGAAATCTCCTTGAGGATCTGAGTGATCCTCAGGTATTGATTTAACACAGAAGTGTTAAATAAATTTTTTTAATTTTTTTTTTTTTAAAGAAAAGCTGGCAGTAGTTATACACAGTTGGAGATTTTACGATGGATACATGAGCCCTGTGACACATTCAGACTGTGGACTGCTTATAAAGAGCTCACAACATAAAAATAACTCTCAGAATTAGCTGCCCCAAATCCTGTGGCAAAAATCCCTTAACTCATTTTCTTCTGTATGTTGCACAGAGGGATTTGTTTTGAACTTGTCATATTTTAAAAGTGAATTTATTTAATGTTAAAAGGACACACAGACTACAAGGTAAAATCTGTTTCTCGAGCAAAGCTCATGGAATCAGGTTTTTAGTAGCTAGCTTCAAATCTGTATTTAATACCTATCAGATCGTTATTTACAGATAATAAACATATAAACTCAGACAAAGAATGCTGATTTACAAACTTGAAGGGGTACTCAGTAACTCTTGCACTACACTGAAGTGACAGCCCTGTCATTCAGAAAAAGATACAGAGTTACAAAACTAATATACACTCAGACCTAAATTCACTGGCAATAGGAAATTTAGAATGAAGTAGTTTTAAGAAGCAAATTGAGGAATCCCTTGCATTAAAGCTTACAGGGGCTAGGATGAACTTCTTAACGCATTCTTAAAGATGGGTGGAGGAAAAAAAAAAAGAAAATCCTATTTTGACAATCGTTTCCCGTCTTGCACTTTCATAGCCCAATGAAATAATTAGCTCTGCCATGCCTCAAGTGACTTCAAAGCCATCATTAGTTGATAGTAAATAATGAGAATACTGTTTAAAATACAAAGTAGTTATCAGCATATTCCAAATATTTTTAATTTAAGAGATTATTTGAAGATCACAGGATAATGGCTGAGTAAGTCCCTTGATGATTTTTCCATCTGACAGTGCAGCCACACGCTTTGTCGGCTGAAACATAACTCAGTTTCATGCTGTATTATCAACACATTGCAACAGCACATATTTTAAACTAGTCTGAATACTTTGATGTGCAGGTTCCTGCCTCACTGTCTATTTGCAGTAATTATTTCAATTTAGAAGCATTTACCATTTTGCAGTATATAGGGGGGTTTTTATGTTGTCTTGCTGAGAGTTTTAAGAAATCTCTCTGCAGGCAACAGTGGACTGCAAACTGAGACATACAGAAAAGCTCGGCTACTTCAGAAAACCAGGAAATGTGGTTGCCTACACTGCATTTAGCCCAAGATGGACATGATAAAGTCCAAATTCTCTTGCAATTACCAAGCTAAAAGCAAGAAGTAATGGGACAAGATATAGAACCAATGCAACAGCATTTTTATGTATTCTTTTTAACTAAGTATTATCACTTTCCAGTCACATTGCATTTTATGTTAAACCTGAGTACTAAGCTGACCTTTTAGGTCCCAATGAATAAAATTACATTAAAACCTCTTCTATCTTTCAATCAAAAAGACACATTCAGTTGCTTCTCTTTCATTAGGGACAGTCACTTAATCCTTTCATTACAGATTTTCCTGCCAGATTCTTACCATATACTTTCTCCTTTAATCCCCTGTTATTTATTCTCTCCAAAGACCCAACAGCCAGGATGAAATGAAGCATTTTTAACACTCTTTACTGCACAGTTCATGACTTAGAAAGGATAGCAGTGGAGCTTATATCACATTCACCTTAACCAGAATTTACATGGAAGGAATTACATGCCAACAACATGCTTTAGTTTTCTAAATGTTATCTTACATACCAAGCACTACAGTTAATATGTTCATAGAATCACAGAATGGTTTGGGTTGGAAGGGACCTTAAAGATCATCCAGTTCCAACCCCCCTGCCATCAGCAGGGACACCTTCCACTAGACCAGGTTGCTCAAAGCCTCATCCAGCCTGGCCTTGAACACTTCCCGAGAGGGGGCAGCCACAACTTCCTTGGGCAACCTGTTCCAGTGTCTGACCACCCTGACAGTGAAGAACTTCTTCCTAATATCCAATCTAAACCTACCCTCTTTCAGCTTAAAGCCATTTCCCCTTGTTCAGTCATCAGACTCAAAGCAAAACAACCAGAAATATCTTGAGCAGTAAGTCACAATCCGTGAGTTTGTAAACAAGGAGAAATATGCAGCAGTACAAATGCAGAGCAAATGCACAGCTCTCAGGAAGAATTTTCAGAGCCCTTAGATCTCAGTAAGATTTCCACCTCCCCCGTAAGAAGGCTGTGGATGCAAAGTGGTTTGCATACTGCATAGAAAGACATACCTTCACTTATGGGGAGGTCTGTTTGTAGGATTTGATTCCCAAATTATATATAAGAGTGGCCTAAGAAAAGGGTTAACTGCTTTATGACAATGCATTAAGAATTTTTCCTTTGTCTTAGGAAATGTTCTGAATTAATTCCATGATATTTAAATAGCAGGGCATGAGTAAAACCAGTTCTATGACACACAGTATCTGGGCTGAAGGACATGAAATTTTCACAACCATACAAACAAATCGTACATGTAGGTCTCCAGTATGGCTGCAGCTATAGCCCTAATAATCCCCCTAAACCAGTTGTAATAGAGTTCTTCAGTTTACCTGTTTTGTTTTACTGTGGGGGTTGCTTTAGTCTAGCCCCAATATTTAACTGGACTCCATGCTGCAAAAACCTACAAAAAAATATGTGTCCTGACTGCAGAGTTTGCAATCTGAAATTAAAGACAAAAAATAAATAAGCACTGGAAAGCACAAGGAAACAACAGGACAACAGTGGTCACAGTCATGCAGTGAAGTCTCAAAATGCAAGCCACCTGAGCATTCAGACAGCTTCTTTTGGATGTAACACCAGAAGAGAGTTACAGGAAAGGATTTGAAAGAAGGTAATTAAATCAGTTTGCATATATTTAGAAAGATAACAGTGGAAACTGCATAATTTTTTCAACAATTAATAAGTGGATGATGAAGGCTGGTATCATAGGTGCACTGGACATGGAATCAACATGTTAATGATAATTAAAATAGAGCTAAGCCATGAAGGTCCTCAAGAAGAGCAGATAAGACCCCTCTGATACATGATACCAAGAGAAAGTCAGTTTAAAAGAGCATGGAGGAGAACATTATTAAACACAATCACTAAGAGAGAACCAGAAAGAGGCAACTGAGAGGATGAGGCTATATCCCCTGGTACTGGCTGGGAAGGATCAGCAAGTAGAAAGCTTGGCTTACCCTTTCCCCACAGAGGTAGGGAACACAAGATGAAGAACTTTTTGCTTGCAGAAGATGTGACCTTGTGTTTATTTAGGAGTAACTTTTCATTCATATTGAAACTGGTCGATTAACATTAAAAATGCAAAAGGAAAGGCTATAAAATCTGCCTTTGGGATCATTCATTTTTAATCATTCTTTTTAAATGGCCAAACAAAGGCAAAACCTAACTCTGTCATACTCCCTGCTTTGAGATGTGGAGTGGCATAAAAACAGTTACTTCTCAAGATTCAGAAATACAGACACTATAAACACAGGCTCCTATAGAAAACAAAGCAAAGGTCTCAGAGGCTGACCCTGCAGTTTTTGCTTGTGCAGAGCTACTGTTATTTCTGAAGCCAGTGAGTGTGTGAGTACATTGGGATGTTCCTCTTCACAACTAAGCTCACTAAGAGACATAGGTCTTGATTAAAACTGAGACTTAAGAACACTCCTATGAGAGATATGGTCCTTTAAAATTCCTTCACTCTTACTTTCAACTATAATACCTTCAGAAATAAATGCAACCCCAACTTTTATTATTTCTGTGACTACTAGTTTCAAAACCATCAGCTTTTGGTTTAGATTCCACATCATCAAAAAGAGCTCACCACCTAGATTGCATTGTTTTCTATTTATATCAGGCCTTTAAATCAGTAAATCCCTGACAAGATTTACTGCAGCCATTTGTCTGTCAACCACAGCCTAGATTCCATTGTGTATACAGATTCACTCACTGAAGATATAAGATGGCTCTGCCTGTCCTTATCCTGCAGTATCACTATTCATATTTTTATGAAACAGAAAAATCCTAAAAGAGTTTTGTAACTAAGAAATCTTCTATTAGAATGGTACTTTTTCCCCCTCTTCCATTCTTAATATTGTGTCTTCAGATATTCACATCTATGTTTTAGAAATGAAACAGAAAACTATTGTTTGTGTAATGGAAAAACTAAGAGCATTATTCTTAAGGAATGAGTAATTTGTCCTATTGTTAACAACTACTGCAAAAACAACAAAGGCTCCTTTTTCTAGGAACAACAGCTGAATTAAGAAGATATGTAGAGTCAGAAAAACTACTTCAGAATAAATTCTGCCTCAGGCTTGCCCCCTTCCTAACATAATGACTAAATTTCTTATGTATTAAGAAAAAGAAATCTTATTTTTTACTTTATTATACTTTTAAATTTCTTGTATTATTTTATTTTTAAATGAAATGGATTCTGTATCATGCAATATGTCATAAACCACCAAGGTTAAAAAATCCTGCTCTGAACTCTCTTGTAGAAGACTGAAAATCCTTCATTCTAGCATTGTTCAATGTGGGAGTTAGTGTTAAAGCTACAGATTGGAAGAAAGGAATTTGAGATGTTAACTATTTTCTACTGATTTTCTTTGCAGAAACTGTTCTTTCTTGAATCAAAATAAGTCTTCAGTTTTTTTCCAGTACCTTGCAGAGGTCGTTTAATCCTAGTTTATACATTTATATATTTAATCCTAGTATACACATATATAAAGACATGTCTTTCAGACTTGATTCCTTTTCTGCTGAAGAAACTTCTAAATGTGTTTTAAAATATTTGTTAAATGCAGTGAAGTTATCTGTGATGAGTTATGCAAATTTCATCCAGCTACAAAAGATCTGAAGTAAAACATGAGAATAAGTAACTTCAAACTGCCTTAGCACCCAAGGTCATTATATTTATCAGAAAGTCTCAAGAAAACACTCTGGTAGTGTCAGAATAACAAAGCTGCTTAGTGAAACTTTTGAGAAAAGTGTTAATAATTAAGCTTTTGTTTCCTTTCTTCTTCTAGAAACATTAATTTCATTTTACATTAAATGACAAACTTCCCCACAGTTTACTCTTCCAAAAAGTACTTTAAGACAAGTTTAGACTTTCAGATTTAAAAAATACAATTAAATTTTTAAAAATCAATGATTTTTCCTTTTTAAAAAGTAAAAACCAAAGCTTTGTGGAAGACTGAAAGAATTCAATAAACTCAAATGTATTTGAGTAGCTTTAACTTACTGAAAGAAAAATAATTTTACACATACACTGTCAATGAATACTAGATAGGAATTTCATTTATATCCATGTTTTTCCTAAAGTGCCATGAATCAGTAAGAAAAACTGTGGCTTGGTGGGTTTCTTGCTTCCTTGTAAAAAATATGTAATAAGAATATCATAAATACCATTTACAACAGAACTTCCTTTAAGAGTAAAGTCCCTCTTTGTAAAGTGACACTCAGTGAGCCTGAATCTTGTTCCCCTATTTGAACAGTCAATCAATCAGAAGACTGTCCCAGAACTGTGCCCATCACAAGATGTGGCCCTTCTCCTTTATCCTCCCTTTGCAGTTGTACACATCATCCGGAATACTTATGTATTTTTTCCTACCACAAATGCTTTGTCTACTAACGTGACCTCTTGACACATGGATAGTCATGTTGCAGAAAACTTCGCTAAAATAAAAGCTGTCTTCTTTTGCTGCGTACTTCTTAATCTAAATGTTTTGCAGGCTGTCCATTAACACTTAAGCTTTGCCAGACAAAGATTATAGAACATAAAATGCTCTAATTGTGCCTATTCTGTTACTTTCTCTCATTCTCTTTGTTTTCCCTAAATCAACACCAGAATAAAAACTTCTAATGCAAACAAAAGTTTTATCACGTCATATTATGAAAACTCAGGCATAATTACAATTGGAACAATAATTCATGTCTAAAAACAGTTGTTGTCCTTCCTGCTACTGTAAAAAAAGCAAGTATATATATTTTTCCCTGTATGTAAGTTTAATGGCTATTTTAAAATTTCATTCCCACTAATCACAGATGTAGGATAAACTAATGCAGCAGTGTAAATAAGTGTAGCTGGTCTTCTATAGACAGATAAAAAGTCATGATCATTAACAATAAACTATAACCACCAATAAGCATTTAATGATAATCATAAAAAGAACCAGGTATTGTGAAGATCAACAAATTTGTGACAGATCTGCACTAAATTCATAAAGAATCAATAAAACAAATTTTTAAAAAAACCAAAACATGTCCAAAAGTTTAGAAAAGAATGAAATGCTGCTTAAATGGAAGCAGTAACTTGAGTCGTAGCAATTTTCAGATAAATGGTAAGAACCAGATAGGGAAAATGAGGAAAGAAATATTTGCTTACATTTAAAGTTAAGGTAGACCTGAAATGAGAGTTAATGACCATTTTAAAATAATTTTCCTATTGGAAGTCTCAAGAAAGACCCTATCGACTCAAATTCAGTGCTAGAAATGTACCTAAGATCCCTAGTTACTTTTAAGATCTTTTCATTTGAGTAGTGTAGTATTACTCTTGTAAAAGTCATCAGCATTTCCTAATCTAAGAAATAACTATTCAATTAAGTATCTACTATCATGTTATTATAGTCTTGAAGTATTTTTGAGCCTTCTTGACCATGTGTATGTACTTGGCACATGACCTATCAAAAAGTTAAATCACGTGAGTATTTCAGGTTTATGTACCTACATGAGAGAAAGCTAGTAACAGTAGTTAACATCTGCATTTGTCCAGAAAAGGAGCAATCTCACTATACTATTTTCTCCATAGCAAATAACAAAAAAAGGACAAAAAACCCCACCAAACTACTGTCTCAAAACTGGACTACAACATTCACAACTGAATTAAGCAATTAAATTTAAAAAGGAGATATAAAAATAGCTGCATTATTTAAAAAAAAAAAATCTTACTAATTTTTACTTGCTACAACATTGTCTTAAGAGCCTTAAGTTCCAGAACAATCTGGTGCAAATAACATGAAATTTAAGACTACAGAACTAAGATTAAATCAGTTTATAGCCTTCCTTTTATATGCAAACTCAGCAGGCTAATTTGTCAAGGATATTCTCATGGTGGTATAGTGCTTGGCATTAATATGTATCTGTAAAATTCCAGCAGAGTAAATAGCTGGAGTAAGTGTCAAGAAAACTCAGTTATCTGCTGTACTAATAACCACAAGGCTATACACATCATGCTGAGAAAACATCCATAAGGAGCAATGTCATTACCTTAAAATTTCAGGTTGGCTTGATGAGCTGTTTATTCCAATTAACACAGAAGGAAATTGCTGGGTAACTACCACCTTCATTTAGGAAGTCTCTGTAATGTTCAGCTTATGACGAGTTCTGCAGCATACTTTTTTGAGGATCACAACATTTAAGGCAATATTAAATTGCATATGGCAACTACAAATTTAATCTCCTCATGCTGTAATCCACAGATAAAAATAGCTTTCTAAGGAACTTTCATACCCAACAGAAAAATTAATATACTTGATACTGTCTCTGATCAGAGCATAAGTTAAATTTTCATTTTACAAAAGGTTGCCATTCCTCAAGATATTTTTTTTAATGCCTTAAATGACAAATGAAAGCAGTCAATCCATCCTTTTAGCTATAGAAATTCATATCTGCCATCCTTCTACAGAGTGCGCTGACGAGCTGTAGACTCGGACCTTAACAAAAGACATTAAAACAAAGTTCACAGAATCAAACTCTCTTTACAAAGAGATACTGATTTTAGGCTATAAAACTTAACCTTGGTAGAAACACAGCTACGTGTTTGTCTATGTACCATTCTACATTTGATCAGGAGACTGATCAAAATGCGTTATGGATCTGTGTACAGAATATTAACCTTATTGCAAAAATATTGTCCTGGTTTTTAGATCCAAGCTACTACTAGTCAGTAGGAAGGCTGGAGGGGATAGTGAGAAGTGCCATGGGGATAGATGTCATGCTGCTCCTTGGAAGTTTAAATACAGTTATGCTAAAATCTGGGATAATAAAAAAATATTTTAGTACATACTGCCCCTGTGCTATCAAGCTGTAAGAGTCAATTTCTCTTTTGTATAAAGAATTGTCAACTAAAGGGTTTAGGAAACACTTTAGTGACATGCAGCTGATGGACTTGTCCCCAGAGCATGGCTGATTCAGGATGA
Organism: Antrostomus carolinensis; assembly: GCF_000700745.2. Classification (NCBI taxonomy): domain Eukaryota; kingdom Metazoa; phylum Chordata; class Aves; order Caprimulgiformes; family Caprimulgidae; genus Antrostomus; species Antrostomus carolinensis. The sequence continues at coordinate 16,353 of NW_010290359.1, read as the reverse complement.
CTTAATAAATACATATAGATTTTGGAAGGCTTTCAAAAACTGATGGGTAAAATACTAGGTAGTGCATTCACTTTACCAGTAACCCTTAATCTACCGGGTTAATCATCTCACTAATCACAGAACCACAGAATCACAGAATGGTCGGGGTTGGAAGGGACCTCAGGAGTTCACCTAGTCCAAGCCCCCTGCCAAAGCAGGTTCACCTACAGCAGGTCGCACAGGAAAGTGTCCAGGTAGGTTTTGAACATCTCCAGAGATGGAGACTCCACCACCTCTCTGGGCAGCCTGTCCCAGTGCTCCGACACCCTCATAGTAAAGAAGTTTTTCCTCATGTTTAAATGGAATCTTCTGTGTTCCATCTTTTACCCATTGCCCCTTGTCCCAGCTCTGGCCATCACTGAAAAAACTCTGTCCCCATCCTCTTGACACCTTCCCTTTAGATATTTATAAACATTTACAAGGTCCCCCCTCAGTCCTCTCCAGGCTAAACAGACCTAGCTCTCAGTCTATCCTCATAAGAAAGATGCTTCAGCCCCTTAATCATATTTGTAGCCTCCACTGGACTCTCTCCAGTTGTTCTCCATCTCTTCAACTGAGGGGCCCAGAACTGGACACAGTATTCCAGATGCAGCCTCACCAGGGCAGAGTAGAGGGAGAGAAGAACCTCCCTCACCCTGCTGGTCACACTCTTCTGAATGCACCCCAAGATGCTGTTGGCCTTCTTGGCCACAAAGGCACATTGTTGGCTCATGGTCAACTGGTCATTCCACCAATACTCCCAGGTCCTTCTCTGCAAGGTTGCTTTCCAGCAGGTCAATCCCCAACTTGTACTGTGCCTGGGGTTATTCCTCCCCAGGTGCAGGACCCTACACTTGCCCTTATTGAACTTCATCACGTTCCTCTCCACCCAATTTCCAGCCTATCCAGGTCTCACTGAACGGCAGCACAGCCTTCTGGTGTGCCAGCCATTCCTCCCAGTTTAGTGTCATCAGCAAACTTGCTGCAATTAATAACAATATATTTGCATATTGTTGACTACAAACAAAAAAACCCCTGGTGTATATGTTCAAATGCTCATAAGTAAAATTTCCTCAACGAAAATTCTGTTTAAATGTTGAAAGTCTATATCCCTGGTCATACCACAGCTACGTGAATGAGAAAACACTGTAATAATGGTGTATTTTTGCAAATAGCACAAAAGGTTCTTTTCTGTCCTTTTTAATACTTGTTTTTCTAAGGATTGATGAAACTACAGATACATACTGTGCATAACATTAAATTATCTCAACAACTATAAATTAATATAATTTTGTTTGTATAAACAGACTTATTTTCACAGGATATAGTATTAGAAAATAAACCTAATGCTTTTTTTCAGTGAAATAATATAGTAGAACACTCATTTGTTCATCTACTTTGTGCTACTGTTTCTTTCTTCTACTCGAAATTTTGAAAAATTTTCCCTAGTATTTTGGCAATGTTGCCTAGAAAAAGGTTGCTTTGTGCCAAGATGCAAAGCATGCGTGGTTGAATGGTTTAATTCCACATGCTTACAAGCTGATCCTTGATCAAACTAAGATGTCGAAGGCAATGTTCTTCGTAAAGGGAAGATGTAAAAAACTGAACCGTTAGCACAGGAGCAAAGTTCATAGAGAAATTAAAAGTCCATACGGAACAAAGACAGTTAGAGAGATAATTTAAACCAACAGAAAGAAAAGTTCAGATCAGAATAGTGACAATTTTTTCTCAATAGCAACATCCACTGAAACACATGATGTGAAGGTAGAATTAGGTCAAGTCTTCTCAAAATCAAAAAATCCTAATATGATCTAGTTTGCATAATTATCTACAGTTATAATTTACAATTTTTAAAATAGTAACCAAAGTTATGAATCCTAAACTTTCAGCAGATTTATTGAGTCTCTTTTTCTAATGATTTCCCATTATTTTTCCTATTCATTTTAGACAGAATTACTACAGATTTACAAATTAGAAAGAAGAGAAGAACCAAATGAAGGGTTGGTTTCTTTTCCTCTTCACAGCATGTTCCATCTTACCTCAAAGAGATAAATATCATGTTTAAATTAATACCGGTAAAAAAATAAAATACAATACAGATTCCTTTCAAATTATCCAACTATACCTAGTGCTACTCTCGACATTTAATAAATCTGTCCCTATGATGCTCCTGGAATTTTCATGGGAAGGTGTTGATCCTTTCCTTTTTCTTGAAGACAGAACATAGTAACTGCATATCAGTTTCTAAAATGTACACAACGTCTGCAACTGAAAAAGGGAAGTCATCTTTTTGTCACTCCTAAATGAAAAGTCACCGCTCTAAGTAACCACACAACAACACTGGGCTTGAGGTGAAGTGGCTTCAAGGAGTTTTCAAGGAGTTTTCACCAGCTGTGGCAGTCACAGAGCCAAGCATTGTCAGAATTCTTTGTTTACACACTAAGGAAATACCATCGATGAAAAGTGAAGTTTTTCTTTAAAAAAGAATCCAAGAAGTATATTCTTGAACTAGATTCTTTTTAAGTGGATCAAGGCCAGAGTAAATAAAACAGAGTATCTCTGAAAGTGCATTCAGGGATTTTTTCAGGAGGTTACCTCAAAACACAAATCCAGAAACATCTTTTGTACACTAGGCACTTGAAAGAAGCGCTGACTAAACTAGCAATTTTAGTACTCATCTGCTTTTCCATCTCCAGGTAACAAAGTGAACAGTGAAAACCATACCAGGGAATAATTAATTATTCAATCAGAACAGCTTCACAACTTCAACCAATACCTATAATTCACTTCCTCACATTAGACCTGAATGCCAATGCTTACGTAAAATAAGGAGTATCAAAGGTAAGCAGTGTAATTAGGTACGGCCTAGTAACACATGTTAGGAAATAAATTTATACTCACCCTGTGTCTTGAAAGGATGTGGTGGTTTCAGTCAATGTAAGACCATGCGGTCCTGAACTTACTCCTCCCCAACCGGTGAGGTGGGAAGGGAATCATACCAAAGGGGGTCATGGATTGAAAATGAGGACAGGGACAGCTCACTCACCAGTTAAGGTCACAGGCAAAACAGACTCAACTTGGGGAAGAAAAATCTATTTAATTCCTTATCATTCATCCGCGTAGCACAGTGAGACATAAAAACCACATCTTAAGACATCTTCCCCCACCACTCCCTTCTTACCAGGCTCAAATAACTTTGCTCCTGATTTCTCTACCTTATCCCCCCAAGCAGCACAGGGGACAGAGAATGGGGGTTTCAGTCAGTTCACCTCTGCCCGCTCTTCCCAGCATGAAAGTTCCTACCATGGTCTGCAAAGGAACAAAATGTTCCAACACGGGCTTCCCATGGAGTCACGGACCTCTTTGGGCTCAGCTCCCAGCTCTGGCATGGGGACATCCATGGGCTGCAGACAGGCCTGCAGTCCAGTGCACCTCCTCACCCCCCGAGCTCTGGGGGTCTAACCCTGCTCTGGTGTTGAGCATCTCTGGGGTCTCAACACAGTCACACCTGTCCTCAGGCTCAGCTTTCTGCTCCAGCGTGGAGACCTCCATGGCCTACACGTGGGTATCTGCTCCACCACTGAACTTCTATGGGCAGCAGGGGACCTCATTTACCTTCTACTCCATAGGTGTTGAACTGGGTGTCTGAGGTTCTCTGTCCTCCCCCTCCTCCTCCTTTCTCCTGGCAATGAAACTCTCTCTTTGTTTAGGCCGATGGTCGTCTTTTGTTCAGGTCAATGGCCTCTCCTACATGTTCTCTCCATCTTCTTCTTTTCAAGACAGTCCTTCCCCTCACAAATATGGATTTTCAGGTGTTTCTCTACTGCTAATTAGCTCAGCCTGGGCTGGGGTGGGTATGTCTTGGAGCCAGTGGAGCTTTGTGAAGCTTCTCACAGGGGCCATCACTGTAGCCCCTTCCCCCAATATGGAAAAGAGCACCCGCCCATACAAACCCCACACAAAGGAGAAAAAAAGAACAGAAGACAAACAAGTATGTAGTTTATAGGGAGAAGTTAAAAATAGCACTTTCAGGATGTTTTATCTTAAACTTTAAAATAAAAGCAATGAAGTTCACTCATGTCTAGAATATAGGACTAAACATTTCACTGTAGATAAACGAACTGGACACACACAAACAACTACATTAATGGAGATTATTCTGGAACCTGTATGGCCCAGGACACAGGGAAGAGTTTCACATCAAAGTTTTGAATCTAATCAAGGGTAGAAATGACTACAGTGTTTCTGTGATTTACAAATTTACATCTGAGGAGTTACTACATTAGAGCAACCTTTAGGGATGTGGGCCTCACTCAAAAGTTGAATCATGGAAATGCTTTATTTTTGCTCCTATACAAAGCTGTTCTCCTTCCAATGTAGTGATCTTTTTGAATGATATGCGCACCTCATTGAAGACTGTATCTTAATACATGTACTAAAATCACATCAGTGATTTTGTGCAATGATTATTTTTGATGATTACTTTCACAGGTTCTTATGCACTTACCTACACAAAACACATACCCTCAAAAACAGAGCTTTTGAAACTTTCTGTATTAAAATATGTTCATAATGTCTGAATATTGATCACCCTGCACCTTAAACAAAATTAACTTTAAGATGACCAGGAAGACAAAGGTACAAGATCATGGAGGGCAGAAGAGGAGGTAAGCACTTACAGACATCCTATTACATAGTAAACTATTCATTCACGTTTGCCCTCTGTAAAACATCTTAAAAAGACATCAAATCAAAAAAAAAACCAAAGAAACAAAAAACCCCCATGATGCCAGAAAAAGGCAGACTCTCAGAAGCAGCATTTTGAGTCGGAAAGTTAGAATGTTACAATAACGCAAGGATATCAGTCAAGCTGCCTTCATCTTTGGACCCATCAACAGTTCCACATATCTATTAGTACTCCCTCCTTACCTGCCACACATAGGTCTTTGCAAATGTTTTTCTTGGTCTTTTACTTTTAAAGGCACAAAGGCCAGCTCCATTCAGCGATCCAAAGTCAATGAGGCTCAGACACAGCAGTGCCATTTATACGTTTGAAAAATTTAATTATTTTACACTCCATTCGGTTAAGCCACTTCTGCTTAATGTCAGCAGAAATTGCTGACATAAAAACATTTGAATGATTCTGTCAATTCTAATGCGTTTCTCCATTCTAAATCAGTTTGTGAGGTGGTTGTTGTTCATAAGATGACCTGAATGCACACACGTGAACTGCTTTGAGATTTGGGATAAGATAGCTAAATTTTATGCCCAGGATTTTCTTGATCAGTCATCAGTGCCCAAGCACTGCTCTTACTGAACAAGCAGAAGAATTCTAACCACTGATTTTGATGAAAGCAGAATTAACCCAATAGACAGCACTTACAGAAATACAGACTTCTCTCTAAAGTTTGCCTTTAGAGAGCGAGAATGACATTTATTCATATCCATGAGGGTTTATAATTCATAATTAAGTTCTCACTGAAATTATTAACCTCTCATTGAAATTATCCAGGTCAAAAATAATTGAGTTGGTGAAGTAATCATGTTGTAGAAATATTTACACTTTTTAGGAAACAGAATATAGTTGTATTCAGTGATGTGCTAAAACATATGGACAAAATACATTCATATTACAGCATGGTACAATTAACAACATTTCTACTCATCTTCAGTATCTCTCATGGTAGAAATGACAGGATGAAATAACCAAAGTTAAAAATACTATATAATAACTGGTATCCTCACACACATTTGGGATAACTGTGTCTAACTGAGAGAGACTTACCCTGAATTTTCTATAACCCCTATAGATACTACAAACATTAGGCAATCACTGGTGAAGCTTTCTCAAACCTGTCTCTTCAGTCACTTAAAAAACTTTGTTATTAAATCTGGCCATTGATACTAGCCTCAAATATTGATCCCATAACTGATGGCTAGGATTCTCATCTAGGGTGTAAGAGAGTTGGATTTACTTCCTAGATTTGGATTAAGTAAAACAGAGTAGTTTCCTTCAGAGCTTGAATCTGAACCTTCATCACTACACTTACATGTCGGTAACTCCAGGCATTTACTCAGTATCTTCCTTTATCAAAACTTAGAGAACTGGAGCATTTTTTAATTCCCAAAGCTTTGTGGGACACAAATGGCTTTTTACCCAAATCTAATGAGTGTCCTATGTGAACATACATATAAGCCTTGCTATATACATTGCACATACTATACAAAACTGTTTTGAGACTTTACACTTACATATATTGCCCTGGTTGTTTCAGTGCTCTTGTTTTTTACCTGAATGAAAGCAAGACAGGTGACATTTTATGCTGGTGGAATGAATGTTACCGTAACCAATTTGACTAAATGTGTATAACATTTTACTTTTTCCAAAGTGTTCATCCCAAGAATAAGGACTTAGGGGGAGAAAAAAAAAAGAAAAAAAAATAAAAAAGGAAAATTTCATCTTTAGAAGACTTTAACACAGTGGCGTTTTTTGTTCATGGTACTGCCTGTGAATGTGAATGACTGTGTTTGCCATACACCTGCTCTCCAATAGTATGTTTTCAGATCTCAACAAGCCACAAGGAATATGTCTAGAAGCAATAGACTCAAGAGGCATGAGAGAAAAAGAAAGACTATAAAAACCAACTAGTACTCTTAGTTCATTGAAACTTACTATGCTATGGAAAGTGCTCATCTGCTGTTTCATATGCACCCCCAAAATTTAATACATTGGCTTACGCTCCCAGTAGATATCAAACAGAGTGAAAGACAACAACTAAGGGTAGGATAATGGGAGGAAAACAGCAATAATATTGGCACAGAAAGAATTAATGAAATATTGAGTACCTAAGGGAGCTGAAAAATGCACCTTGTGACCCACTGTAACTTCCATATTGAAGGTCTGAAATATATCTTCAAAACTTTTGAATCTTCTAGATGTGAGATCCTCTGCCTCCCTCTTTAGAGTAATTAAATGAGGCATACATCCTACTAAGATGTTTATAATGTGGCCTTTTATTGTTTACAATTTTCCTTGCCATCAAACATATTGGTATCATAAATATCTAAACTAAATATATTTTTCCCACCATTTGTAAACTGTTACAAAGAGTAATTGGTTTTCTCTGTGCTAATTGTTGAGACCATATGTTACCAGGAGTAGAATGAGTATTGAGTAAGATTTTACACTGCATACAAAGTGAAGAATGCATGTAAACAGTAACCCCTGGATTCCAGCCCTGAAATCCTATTTTATACTAATTTCTTTGGCTTTGGGAAGACATTAAGATAGCCCATAGCTTGCTAGCAATAAAATACTGACATTGACAATCCTAGTTTAAGTAGATGTTCTGCAGATGCAAAGGAAGATTTAGAATGTTTTCTGGACAAGCAGCCTGAAAATTACTCTCTCACAGATGAGTAAGCATCAATACAAAACATACTGTTGCAAGCCTTGTATTTCTGTACAACAGATAATGAAAAACCATCTGTCCATTGTAGTAATTTGCCAAGAAAGCAGTCTAGCATACCACTTTACTTTCTGTATTTAAAATATCCTACTAATAAACAGTATTTCTTAACTGTTTTCATTCTGTCTGCACATACTGAATAAAAACATCTTTAGACATAGTGCTTAGGGACATGGTTTAGTTGGGGACTTGTCAGTGTGAGGTTAATGACTGGACTTGATAATCTTGAAGGTCTTTTCTGATCTAGGCAATTCTGTGATTCTGTGTACCTAACCTCTGTTAAGGTCAGTCACATAGATTAACAAGTAGATAAGGCCCCGCAAGCGTAACTGTGCTTCCCTTTCGGATTTGGAGAAGAAACAGAGCTTCAAATTGAAAATTAATGCTAACCTTTTATTCTTCAGGAATTCCTCTATTTAGGCATTTGATGAGATAGGCACTTAAATACCCAGACAGAAAAAGGTAAGTATTGTCACAGAAATATTTTTGAGACTAACTTAAAAAATTCCCATAGACACTAGTCATCATTTTGAATTTTCTGATCTTTAAAAAATTATGACTCTGAATTCATATTTGCATAACCAGTCAAACAGGTAATATTCAGGTTTTTGAGGGGTTTTGCATGCACTTCTTCTAGCAATTAACTCACTTTTGGCCTCTTTTAACAGGGAAAAAAAAAAAACAGTTGTGTGACAGTTTAACATAACGTTTCTATGGATTTGTTATGATCAACATGTAGTGCTCTTAACATCCAGTTCTACTCTTAATCGCCTTTCAAGTGTCAAACAATGGGTATTAAGAGGTAGATTGTACTCAGTACCACTTTAGTCCAACAAATAATATAAAGAATATGTTTGACATTAAAACTCACACAATAAAATATTTTACATGAACATATTTTAGTATCAGTAGAAGCACATGCTGATGATGAAAAATACACAACTGCATGGTACTCTACACTGTATTATGCAAATCAATGTACCAAAGGTCAAAGCTTATCTCAGCCTCATAATAATGTAGCCTGCAGAGAACAATTAATTTACAGTATGCTCTCTTATATTGATGTAATGGCAGCAAAAGCCATTTTATTTGGGAATTTTCTTTTATGTTGCAGAGAGAAATCATATCAAAGGTTTTCAATTTCCTGTTTAGGGACAGGGGAGAAGGAGGCAGAAGTTCTTTAATTTATATTTGTCCATCAGTAAGACCAACCTGAAATTTACCATTGAAAATTCTGGATTTTAATTGCTTTAAATGCTGAGAAATATTGGTGTTTGGGAATGAGATTTCCATGCCCAATAGCTGCATTACATTACCACAGCAAAAGCATTTGAACAATTTCCACAAACCAAGCAGAACTTTAAGGATTCAATTATATTATACTATTCCCTATATAAGATAACAATTTAGGTCTATTACATATTTGTGAATTAGTGAAGTCCCATGCTGTGGATTTAAAGTGTCATCCAGTGCAGACAGTTTATGAAGCTAGCAGCATAAAAAGACAGAATGCTAACCTGTGTCCAGTGTGCTGGTAGAAAGTTGGGAAACCAGTGTTCCCCGTATTCTGGTTCTGTCACTGTTGACACAACCTTCTCCATCCACTGGCACTGTTATATTTTTCTGTCCCTGCCAAAAAGAATAACATAATTTATTGGCTTTGTGAGAAAAATACTGAATTTCAGATTGTGCATTATGCATGTGTTTCACAGATTAGCCTTAAATAACACACTAGATCATGCCTTTGAAGAACTGCCCTAGGCAGTAGTTTTGCAAGTGAAAGGTACAATCTCTTTGTAATGAAAGGTAATAACAAGATGGAAATTGAATTGTGTCACATAGCCACATCCTCCGCTCCTGCAATTCACTGAATCACAAGATGGAAAGCTTTCCTATAACCTGTAGTATGGGCTTAACAGGGTATTCGCCCTCACATGACAGAAAAATAAACTGGTATAAGAGTTTTCCTGCATGTTAGGTTGACTTTGAGACAGAACACCTCTTCTCTATACTCCTCTTTGAATGGTGTTGATAATATGCAACCTAATACTGAGGAAAACACTCCTCCTGGTTCTGTAGCTTCCTTACTGCCAATCAGTATGTCATGTTTGGCTAAAATCCTGGTTTAAAACCAATACAGATTTTAGTGTTATTTTTAATGGGCAGAGAACTGAAAACCTCGTAGATTTCATGTACAAATTTACCAAAGGGGATAATAGCAAACTAATTATAATAGGCTGAATAATATTCTACATATTACCAACAGAATTAATATTCCTGAAACCTATAATATACATTAAAATTCAATTATTGTCAGTCCAAAATCACAGTGATTTTTCCCCCCGATTACATCAGAATGCTTTCATCCTAAAACAGAATATAACAATACGTTACATGGCAACAACTGCTTAGTATAGATCACTGTAGTTCTACTCTGAAAGCACTTATATACATGCTGAAATAGTGATATGTGAATAGTTCATGAACTATGTGAAGAGATTATCAGTAAAACAAATACCTAAATAATTGATGCTGTATCTCTTAATTAGTCCAGATTTACTTCCTAAAATATTTCAATGCTTTCTTTAGGACCTCCTTCAAAACTTCACACACTACAAGTGTTTTCCTTCACTAGTCTGTTCTTATCATGTTTCAATTGCGGCCAGAGTACTACTATTTTCTTCTAAATTTTCTCTTTAAAAAAGTTATCCTTTTTTGCCTGCTGTGTTGAACGCTCACTCTACATTACAAGATGACTCCTACATTTCAGCTTGTGATAGTTTCCATACTATCGTTCCCAGACAACGATCCCAGAAGAGACAATCCCGAATTGAAACCGCAATCCTGGAAGAGCGAGAGCCCGAGAATTTCCCCCTTTCTGGTCGGCGCTGGATAATATACTAAACATGACGTGATATGATCTGGAATATTTCACTGGCACATCCAAACGCCAGTTTTGGGGTCTGCTATTCACTATACTTCCCCCTCCCAGTCCTAATGCAGCTGTGAACCAGCCAAACACAGTGGCCTTGGGTTCCAGCAGCAACTTATAACATTAGTACTCTATCAACATTCCTCTCATAACAAGTCTTACACTGAAACTAAAACACAGCTGTTCTAATTACTAAAAAAAAATTTAACTCTATCCTAGCAAAACCAGGACACAGCTGTATTCATGCCAGATGGGATGTGAATTCATAATGCCTAAAACAATGCATCTGACTTTCATATGTTCTGCGAATGGATCAAAACACTGTATTTTCCAAGTGAAATTATTTGTTCAGAGTAGCATGAACCACTTCATAATGGCCATGTTGGATTTCTACACAGAAGCTTGTCTGGATATCCTCTACGTTGTTGATTTTGCTGCCATTCATAGGTGTAATTCTCCAAAACACTAACGTGAAACAAGCAACAATTCAGCATTGGTTTTTGCTGCAGAGCCTGCAGCAGGAAGACGAATACTTTCAAACAGCCATGAAATTAACACGCACATTTCTTGTGGCTTCTATTTGCCTCAACTTTTGAAGTTAAATATTATTGGAACATTGCTAATCAAATGCACCAGTGAGAGCTGTGACACTCTCTGCTGAAATAAAGGTTATATATTAATAGTAGAGGATACATTTCAAATGAAGTAATACAAAATTTAAAGAAGAGTTATATATTATTACTTTATTTACCACGTAAAAAGAACCTATAGTTTAAAATATTTAACATGAGACACTTGTTTATAATGAAAATGCTTAAGAAAAACAAATTAATGAGAATTATTTATATGCAAATATTTATACTTCAGCAATGAAATATATTTTCAATTTCTCAATGCCCTGTTTTCATATAGTGCACCCTATTTTGCAACACCTCCATTGCCTACATTTCATTTGTTGATTAAGTTTTAATTACCTGACCACTTTTTCACACACATTAAGTTTTAATTACACATGTAGCGTAGTAAGAAGAGTGAGCTTCTCACATGAGCCTCAAGAGCAGGATTGCTGAATAGGATGAGATGTTTGTTTTCCTTCAAACCTGAGGGAGCTCATTGTTTACCTTCAAATGTTTGTATCACATTTTCATTTTGAGTTGGAAGCTACATACAGGTGGTTGGGAATAAAATGGGGTCACACTGTACACAAGACGAAACTAACGTGATAAAGAAGCAGTACTTATGTTACAAAGAGTTACGTTAAACAAAGGACTAACTGGCTCTACAGGAAGTCTGTCATTCAGGTGGAATTTTAACTCCCCAATTCCAGTGTCAGTCCCTTTAGCTTACTTTTCCTTATATTTTCTAGGAAGGTGTATACTTGTGGTTGTTTCAAGGGATCTTTAACAACATGATCTTCATGTGATCCAGTGTCTCTAAAGCTCATTCCCTAGTGCTCACACACAGCTGATGTTGCTTGATCAGTTAGGAATTTAGGACGCAGCAAGAAATTTATTTTTCTCTTCTATGCACCTATAGAAACAGCACTGACTATGACTCATCCTTTTTCATCTTAACATATGCTGGACAGACTCCTGAAGTATTTTAAAATAAATTATAAATTCAAGAATGAGATGTAGCCTGATTAAACCTTGTACGAAGCTCAGAGCAGCCATAACTGCTCACACATTTTCTTTGTCTCCCTCAGAAACTAAAGCTGCCACCAGACCTTGCATTTGTACGAACATGAAGCCATGAAGAACAACTCTTTTGTGCTTTTTAGTTGCCTTTTATATGAGAAATTTGCACACAGGGAAGCACTTCTCCTGTCCCTAGAGGCCATCTGTCAATAGTTCATCACAAGTTGCAGAAGCAGACCAGCTGTAGCAGTAGCAATGTCAAACTACCATATCTACAGTTCTCAGTTATGTCAGTTACCTTTGTGCACTCAAAACTGAACACTGGCAATTCCATGGGAAGGTGAAAATGCTGTAGAGTAGTTAATGTTGACAGTAGCTGCTAAAAGGTCATTTGGAGACATTCATTAGTTGTTTGCTTTAACAGACAGTCACTATTATTGGCAGCAGAAATTGGCAAAAAGCACTGTTATTGTCAGACAGCATTAAGAGTGTCATTTGTCAATATGTACTCTTCTGAAGAGCAGCAGGCTGAGAGAATTCCATCTTTAAAGGTAACTGGGAAAAAATAGCATGAATACCCTGATGTGGTTTTATCTGTTCCAGTTTGAGACTAGCCTATATAAGCAGCTATTAGACATTAAACTGCAAAGAAAAGTGACAACTGAAAAGAAAGCAACTGCTAACGTACCTCAGGTAACCAAGTGAAAGTCTCTTTAAGAAATAATAATCAGGGTTGGTTCAATGCGTAAGTAACATAGGCAGCAATCTACAGCAGCAATGAGACATGGATGCCCTCTCTTCCTTATCTTGCTCTCTGCATGTCCTGATATTGTCACTGAAGGAGAGGACGTGGATAAGAAGTGCTTATCCCAGGGAAGAAAACACATACAATGCTTTGCAATATTGACCCAACGATGCTAGGGGCATGTGGTGGGTTCACCTTGGCTGGACACCAGGTGCCCATCAAGCCACTCTGTCACTCCCTTCCTCAGCAGGACAGGGTGGGGAGAAAATAAGATGGAAAAAAAAAACTTGTGGGTCAAGATAAAGGCAGTTTAATAAAGCAAATGCAAAGGCTGTCCACGCTTCAAAGGAAAACAAAAGATTTAACCTCTACTTCCCATCAGCAGGTGATGTCCAGCCACTTCCCAGGAAGTAGGGCTTCAGTATGCATAGTGGTTGCTCCGGAAGACAAATATATTAATAAATGCCCTCCCTCCTCCTCATTTCTCTTAGCTTTTATTGTTGAGCAGACGTCCTATGATATGAAATATCCCTTCAGTCATTTTGGGTCAGCTCTCTTGGCAGCTATGTCCCCTCCCAAGTTCACCTACTAGGTGAGGTGGAGAGGCCGTTGGAGACACAGCCTTGATCCTGTGCTAGCACTGCTCACCAGTAACCAAAACACTGGTGTGTTATCAACACCTTTCTAGCTACTAATACAAAACACAGCACTCTGAGGGCTGCTATGGGGAAAATTAACTCCATCTCAGCCAGAGCCAGTACAGGGCAACAAGAACAGAAAGGTTTCTTTTTTAGGCCTTCTCCATTCTCCCATTCCTATTTAGGGAAAAAGTGCAGATGTAGGCACAAGCCCTCTATCTCAAACTCTTCTTGGCAGCTTAGAAAATAAGTAGATGCCATTGAAAAATTATGGCAAAATCTGTGGTTTGTGACAAGCTCAGAATGGCACTCCTGTGTCTCAAAGGTGGATCTGAACTTACTCAAAACTCCATTGACCACTCCTGACTTTTACCTCCATAAAAAACTCCTCAGCCTTCTCAACATGCAAAGGCTCTGCATGAATACTCTGTCTCAGATACCACTCATCCCTCCCAGACCCTCACTCAAGACCCCTAAACTCTCACTGATTCTGCTCAAGCTTTTGTTTAACTCATTTCTGTGATCCTGCAAAACAGATGCTTTGCCTTCACTACTGGAAAGCTTCTCACTCAAAAATGATTAAATACTGATATTTAGAGAGGACCTCAAAACATCCAGTTCTGGAGCCTGTACAAAATTCACAATAAATTACAGTCCCAAAGCAGTATTTTAAAACATAAACTATCTCAGTAAACTTGTTTAATAAAATTACCAATTGTTCCTTTTCCCAAATAAATTTAATTAGTATTTTGCCAAAACCATCAAATGTGTACGTCAATCACCAGGTGTTGACTGCAGTAAAAAAGCCAGTTTGTGCTCTTGAATTTAACTCTTGGCCTTACTATTCCTGTTTTATTCAGGTTGTGCAAATACAATGAAAATCAATCCTTAGATTCTTTAAGGACTTTGCATCTCTCCTTTCCACTATCCTCTCTACCTGGGAGCAGAAAAACAGATGAACAAGCAGAAGGATTTTATCCTAAACTTCAGCTTCTATAATTCTGCTATGAGTTTTTCCAGATCAAAGAGTCTGTCTACCTATCCACCTATCAGTTAGGCATATTTAACACTAACTCTATTTTTAAATACAGATCATGAATGCTTACAAAAATCATTACTATCTAAATGAAGTTGTAGGTGTTTTCTCTGCATTGGTGAGGGGAAATAAAACAACGTATGAAGATGTAATATCCCTTTTTTGTTCCAAATACTTGAGCAAATGCCAACCACAGCACAGTTCAGTTCAGACTCAGAAGAAGGTGGAAGAAAAGTGCAAATCCAAGTCGCTTCTCTCTTTAATTTTCGTTTAAGGAATTCCAAGAATGAAATTAATGCACAGTATTTTAAGCCGACAAGTTATATTAAAAGCATTAGTAAGTCCTCTCACAACTTCTAATAAATGTCAAGTCTCCAATTATTAGATATTTAAATATTTGTACTAAGAGTCTTTAATAATGAGAATACACATTGCAGAGATGTGTGCTGCTGTACTATTAAAGTGAGATAAATCACTTGGGGCAGTTATTCACAGACCTTTCATAAAGCTGATTTTCTTATCAAATCTCAATAAAATTACTTCTTTTTTATTAGTGCACAATTGCACTAATAGTTTAGAATTATTATTTAATAACTTTTAGAATAAACAGAGAAGCACCATTAATTTTTTTAAGACACTGTATGAGCCTGGTAGGAAGCCATTTAACAGAGGCTATTTACTGAACACATAGAATTTTCATGTTCCTTTTCCAAGTTATGCAAGGTGACTCGTCCACCTGGGTAAAGCCAGTTGATTTTGTCAGTGGGTAGGATGATGTGTGATGATTACCAAGTCCCTTTTAGTTCCTATCTACTATCCCTTCTACCCCGCTTCCTTCCAAGAAGCCTCCAACTCCCTTATCACCTTATCACAGAGTCATAGTATGGTTTGAGTTTTACTGCCCTGACCCAGGTGAAGTACCTTGAACTTGGCCTTGTTGAACTTCATGAGGTTCACAGGGACTACTCCTCAAGCCTTTCAAGGTCCCTCTGGATGGCACCCCTTCCCTCCAGTGTGTCAACTGAACTACACAGCTTGGTGTTGTCCATGTCACCAACAAAGATGTTAAGCAGTGCCAGTCCCAATACTGACCCCCGAGGGACATCACTTGTCACCAGTCTCCACTTGGACATTGAGCTGTTGACCACAACTCTTTGAGTGTGACCTTCCAGACAGTTCCTTATCCACCAAGTGGTCCATCCATCCAGTCCATGTCTCTCTCTAGAGACAAAGGATGTCATGCAAGACAGTGTCAAAAGCCTTGTACAAGACCAGGTAGATGACATCAATTGCTTTTTCCTTGTCCACTTACACTGTAACTCCATCATATTTGTCAGGCACGATTTGCCCTTGGTGAAGCCATGTTGGCTGTCACCAGTCAATCACCTCCTCAGTTCCTGTGTCCCTTAGCATAGTTTCCAGGTGGATCTCCTCCATGATCTTGCCAGGCACTGAGGTGAGACTGACCGGCCTGTATTCCCCAAGATCGTCCTTATTTCCCTTTTTTAAAAATGGGGGTTATGTTTCCCCTTTTCCAGTCTGCAGGAACTCCTGCCACGACTTCTCAGATATGATGGATGGTGGCTTGGCAACTTCATCCACCAGTTCTCTCAGGACTCATGGATGTAGCTTATCAGGTCCCATGGACTTGTGCACCTTCAGATTCCTCAGATGGTCTCGAAACTGATCTTCTCCTACAGTGGGCAGCTTTTCATTCTCCCAGTCTCTTCCTCTGTCTTCTGTGACTTGTGGGGTGTGTCTCAAGCACTTGTTGGTGAAGACTGAGGCAAAGAAGTTGTTGAATACCTCAGCCTTCTCCATATCCCAGGTGAACAGGTCTCGCCTGTCCTTCCAGAGGGGGCCCACATTTTCCCTCAT